>NC_082714.1:89442020-89694520 GCF_030144855.1 Hypanus sabinus
TGCCCTCTTCTCACTGTTACCATCAGGCACCCGGGGCATGCCCTCCTCTCACTGTTACCATCAGGGACCTTGTACCCGGGGCATGCCCTCCTCTCACTGTGACCATCAGGGACCTTGTACCCGGGGCATGCCCTCCTCTCACTGTGAACATCAGGGACCTTGCACCCGTGGCATGCCCTCCTCTCACTGTGACCATCAGGGACCTTGTACCCGGGGCATGCTCTCCTCTTACTGTGACCAACAGGGACCTTGTACCCGGAGCATGCCCTCCTCTCACTTTGACCATCAGGGACCTTGTATCCGGGGCATGCCCTCCTCTCACTTTGACCATCAGGGACCTTGCACCCGGGGCATGCCCTCCTCTCACTGTTACCATCAGGGACCTTGTACCCGAGGCATGCCCTCCTCTCACTGTGACCATCAGGGACCTTGTACCCGGGGCATGCCCTCCTCTCACTGTGACCATCAGGGACCTTGCACCCGTGGCATGCCCTCCTCTCACTGTGACCATCAGGGACCTTGTACCCGGGGCATGCCCTCCTCTTACTGTGACCATCAGGGACCTTGTACCCGGGGCATGCCCTCCTCTCACTTTGACCATCAGGGACCTTCTATCCGGGGCATGCCCTCCTCTCACTTTGACCATCAGGGACCTTGCACCCGGGGCATGCCCTCCTCTCACTGTGACCATCAGGGACCTTGTACCCGAGGCATGCTCTCCTCTCACTGTGACCATCAGGGACCATGCACACGGGGAATCCCTCTTCTCACTGTGACCATCAGGGACCTTGTACCCGGGGAATGCCCTCTTCTCACTTTGACCATCAGGGACCTTGTACCCGGGACATGCCCTCCTCTCACTGTGTCCATCAGGGACCTTGTACCCGGGGCATGCCCTCCTCTCACTGTTACCATCAGGGACCTTGCACCCGGGGCATGCCATCCTCTCACTGTGACCATCAGGGACCTTGCACCCGGGGAATGCCCTGTTCTCACTGTTACCATCAGGGTCCTTGTACCTGGGGCATGCCCTCTTCTCACTGTGACCTTCAGGGACCTTGTACCCGCGGCATGCCCTCCTCTCACTGTGACCATCAGGGACTTTGGACACGGGGAATGCCCTCCTCTCACTGTGACCATCAGGGACCTTGTACCTGGGGCATGCCCTCTTCTCACTGTGACCTTCAGGGACCTTGTACCCGGGGCATGCCCTCTTCTCACTGTGACCATCAGGGACCTTGTACCCGGGGCATGCCCTCCTCTCACTGTGACCATCAGGTACCCGGGGCATGCCCTCCTCTCACTGTGACCATCAGGGACCTTGTACCCGAGGCATGCCCTCCTCTTACTGTGACCATCAGGGACCTTGCACCCGGGGAATGCCCTCTTCTCACTGTTACCATCTGGGACCTTGTACCCGGGGCATGCCCTCTTCTCACTGTGACCATCAGGGACCTTGTACCCGGGACATGCCCTCCTCTCACTGTGACCATGAGGGACCTTGCACACGGGGCATGCCCTCCTCTCACTGTGACCATCAGGGACCTTGCACCCGGGGCATGCCCTCTTCTCACTGTGAGCATCAGGGACCTTGTACCCGGGGCATGCCCTCCTCTCACTGTGACCATCAGGGACCTTGTACCCGGGGCATGCCCTCTTCTCACTGTGACCATCAGGGACCTTGTACCCGGGGCATGCCCTCCTCTCACTGTGACCATCAGGGACCTTGCACCCGGGACATGCCCTCCTCTCACTGTGACCATCAGGGACCTTGTACCCGGGGCATGCCCTCCTCTTACTGTGACCATCAGGGACGTTGCACCCGCGGAATGCCCTCTTCTCACTGTTACCATCAGGGACCTTGTACCCGGGGCATGCCCTCTTCTCACTGTGACAATCAGGGACCTTGTACCCGGGACATGCCCTCTTCTCACTGTTACCATCAGGGACCTTGTACCCGGGGCATGCCCTCCTCTCACTGTGACCATCAGGGACCTTGCACACGGGGCATGCCCTCCTCTCACTGTGACCATCAGGGACCTTGCACCCGGGGCATGCCCTCTTCTCACTGTGACCATCAGGGACCTTGTACCTGGGGCATGCCCTCTTCTCACTGTGACCTTCAGGGACCTTGTACCCGGGGCATGCCCTCTTCTCACTGTTACCATCAGGGACCTTGCTCCCGGGGCATGCCCTCCTCTCACTGTGACCATCAGGGACTTTGCACACGGGTAATGCCCTCCTCTCACTGTGACCATCAGGGACCTTGTACCTGGGGCATGCCCTCTTCTCACTGTGACCTTCAGGGACCTTGTACCCGGGGCATGCCCTCTTCTCACTGTGACCATCAGGGACCTTGTACCCGGGGCATGCCCTCCTCTCACTGTGACCATCAGGTACCCGGGGCATGCCCTCCTCTCACTGTGACCATCAGGGACCTTACACCCGTGGCATGCCCTCTTCTCACTGTGACCATCAGGGACCTTGTACCCGGGGCATGCCCTCTTCTCACTGTTACCATCAGGGACCTTGTACCCGGGGCATGCCCTCCTCTCACTGTGACCATCAGGGGCCTTGTACCCGGGCCATGCCCTCCTCTCACTGTGACCATCAGGGACCTTGCACCCGTGGCATGCCCTCCTCTCACTGTGACCATCAGGGACCTTGTACCCGGGGCATGCCCTCCTCTTACTGTGACCATCAGGGACCTTGTACCCGGGGCATGCCCTCCTCTCACTTTGACCATCAGGGACCTTGTATCCGGGGCATGCCCTCCTCTCACTTTGACCATCAGGGACCTTGCACCCGGGGCATGCCCTCCTCTCACTGTGACCATCAGGGACCTTGTACCCGAGGCATGCCCTCCTCTCACTGTGACCATCAGGGACCTTGTACCCGGGGCATGCCCTCCTCTCACTGTGACCATCAGGGACCTTGCACCCGTGGCATGCCCTCCTCTCACTGTGACCATCAGGGACCTTGTACCCGGGGCATGCCCTCCTCTTACTGTGACCATCAGGGACCTTGTACCCGGGGCATGCCCTCCTCTCACTTTGACCATCAGGGACCTTGTATCCGGGGCATGCCCTCCTCTCACTTTGACCATCAGGGACCTTGCACCCGGGGCATGCCCTCCTCTCACTGTGACCATCAGGGACCTTGTACCCGAGGCATGCCCTCCTCTCACTGTGACCATCAGGGACCATGCACACGGGGAATCCCTCTTCTCACTGTGACCATCAGGGACCTTGTACCCGGGGAATGCCCTCTTCTCACTGTGACCATCAGGGATCTTGTACCCGGGACATGCCCTCCTCTCACTGTGTCCATCAGGGACCTTGTACCCGGGGCATGCCCTCCTCTCACTGTTACCATCAGGGACCTTGCACCCGGGGCATGCCCTCCTCTCACTGTGACCATCAGGGACCTTGCACCCGGGGAATGCCCTGTTCTCACTGTTACCATCAGGGTCCTTGTACCTGGGGCATACCCTCCTCTCACTGTGACCTTCAGGGACCTTGTACCCGGGGCATGCCCTCTTCTCACTGTTACCATCAGGGACCTTGCACCCGGGGCATGCCCTCCTCTCACTGTGACCATCAGGGACTTTGCACACGGGGAATGCCCTCCTCTCACTTTGACCATCAGGTACCCGGGGCATGCCCTCCTCTCACTGTGACCATCAGGGACCTTGTACCCGGGGCATGCCCTCCTCTTACTGTGACCATCAGGGACCTTGCACCCGGGGAATGCCCTCCTCTCACTGTGACGATCAGGGACCTTGTACCCGGGGCATGCCCTCCTCTCACTGTGACCATCAGGGACCTTGCACACGGGGCATGCCCTCCTCTCACTGTGACCATCAGGGACCTTGCACCCGGGGCATGCCCTCTTCTCACTGTGAGCATCAGGGACCTTGTACCCGGGGCATGCCCTCCTCTCACTGTGACCATCAGGGACCTTGTACCCGGGGCGTGCCCTCTTCTCACTGTGACCATCAGGGACCTTGTACCCGGGGCATGCCCTCCTCTCACTGTGACCATCAGGGACCTTGTACCCGGGACATGCCCTCTTCTCACTGTTACCATCAGGGACCTTGTACCCGGGGCATGCCCTCCTCTCACTGTGACCATCAGGGACCTTGCACACGGGGCATGCCCTCCTCTCACTGTGACCATCAGGGACCTTGCACCCGGGGCATGCTCTCTTCTCACTGTGACCATCAGGGACCTTGTACCTGGGGCATGCCCTCTTCTCACTGTGACCTTCAGGGACCTTGTACCCGGGGCATGCCCTCTTCTCACTGTTACCATCAGGGACCTTGCACACGGGGCATGCCCTCCTCTCACTGTGACCATCAGGGACTTTGCACACGGGGAATGCCCTCCTCTCACTGTGACCATCAGTGACCTTGTACCTGGGGCATGCCCTCTTCTCACTGTGACCTTCAGGGACCTTGTACCCGGGGCATGCCCTCTTCTCACTGTGACCATCAGGGACCTTGTACCCGGGGCATGCCCTCCTCTCACTGTGACCATCAGGTACCCGGGGCATGCCCTCCTCTCACTGTGACCATCAGGGACCTTGCACCCGTGGCATGCCCTCTTCTCACTGTGACCATCAGGGACCTTGCACCCGGGGCATGCCCTCCTCTCACTGTTACCATCAGGGACCTTGTACCCGGGGCATGCCCTCCTCTCACTGTGACCATCAGGGACCTTGTACCCGGGGCATGCCCTCCTCTCACTGTGACCATCAGGGACCTTGCACCCGTGGCATGCCCTCCTCTCACTGTGACCATCAGGGACCTTGTACCCGGGGCATGCCCTCCTCTCACTGTGACCATCAGGGACCTTGTACCCGGGGCATGCCCTCCTCTCACTGTGACCATCAGGGACCTTGCACCCGGGACATGCCCTCCTCTCACTGTGACCATCAGGGACCTTGTACCCGGGACATGCCCTCTTCTCACTGTTACCATCAGGGACCTTGTACCCGGGGCATGCCCTCCTCTCACTGTGACCATCAGGGACCTTGCACACGGGGCATGCCCTCCTCTCACTGTGACCATCAGGGACCTTGCACCCGGGGCATGCCCTCTTCTCACTGTGACCATCAGGGACCTTGTACCTGGGGCATGCCCTCTTCTCACTGTGACCTTCAGGGACCTTGTACCCGGGGCATGCCCTCTTCTCACTGTTACCATCAGGGACCTTGCACACGGGGCATGCCCTCCTCTCACTGTGACCATAAGGGACTTTGCACACGGGGAATGCCCTCCTCTCACTGTGACCATCAGGGACCTTGTACCTGGGGCATGCCCTCTTCTCACTGTGACCTTCAGGGACCTTGTACCCGGGGCATGCCCTCTTCTCACTGTGACCATCAGGGACCTTGTACCCGGGGCATGCCCTCCTCTCACTGTGACCATCAGGTACCCGGGGCATGCCCTCCTCTCACTGTGACCATCAGGGACCTTGCACCCGTATCATGCCCTCTTCTCACTGTGACCATCAGGGACCTTGCACCCGGGGCATGCCCTCCTCTCACTGTTACCATCAGGGACCTTGTACCCGGGGCATGCCCTCCCCTCACTGTGACCATCAGGGACCTTGTACCCGGGGCATGCCCTCCTCTCACTGTGACCATCAGGGACCTTGCACCCGTGGCATGCCCTCCTCTCACTGTGACCATCAGGGACCTTGTACCCGGGGCATGCCCTCCTCTCACTGTTACCATCAGGGATCTTGTACCCGGGGCAAGCCCTCCTCTCACTGTGACCATCAGGGACCTTGTACCCGGAGCATGCCCTCCTCTCACTTTGACCATCAGGGACCTTGTATCCGGGGCATGCCCTCCTCTCACTTTGACCATCAGGGACCTTGCACCCGGGGCATGCCCTCCTTTCACTGTGACCATCAGGGACCTTGTACCCGGGGCATGCCCTCCTCTCACTGTGACCATCAGTGACCTTGCACCCGGGGCATGCCCTCCTCTCACTGTGACCATCAGGGACCTTGTACCTGAGGCATGCCCTCCTCTCACTATGACCATCAGGGACCTTGCACACGGGGAATGCCCTCTTCTCACTGTGACCATCAGGGACCTTGTACCCGGGGAATGCCCTCTTCTCACTGTGACCATCAGGGACCTTGTACCCGGGACATGCCCTCTTCTCACTGTGTCCATCAGGGACCTTGTACCCGGGGCATGCCCTCCTCTCACTGTGACCATCAGGGACCTTGCACCCGGGGCATGCCCGCCTCTCACTGTGACCATCAGGGACCTTGCACCCGGGGAATGCCCTGTTCTCACTTTTACCATCAGGGTCCTTGTACCTGGGGCATACCCTCCTCTCACTGTGACCATCAGGGACCTTGCACCCGGGGCATGCCCTCTTCTCACTGTTACCATCAGGGACCTTGTACCCGGGGCATGCCCTCCTCTCACTGTGACCATCAGGGACCTTGCACATGGGGAATGCCCTCCTCCCACTGTGACCATCAGGGACCTTGTACCCGGGGCATGCCCTCTTCTCACTGTGACCATCAGGGACCTTGCACCCGGGGCATGCCCTCCTCTCACTGTGACCATCAGGGACCTTGCACCCGGGGCATGCCCTCTTCTCACTGTTACCATCAGGGGCCTTGTACCCGGGGCATGCCCTCCTCTCACTGTGACCATCAGGGACCTTGCACATGGGGAATGCCCTCCACTCACTGTGACCTTCAGGGACCTTGTATCCGGGGAATGCCCTCTTCTCACTGTGACCATCAGGGACCTTGCACCCGGGGCATGCCCTCCTCTCACTGTGACCATCAGGGACCTTGCACCCGCGGCATGCCCTCTTCTCACTGTTACCATCAGGGACCTTGTACCCGGGGCATGACCTCCTCTCACTGTGACCATCAGGGACCTAGCACCCGGGGCATGCCCACTTCTCATTGTTACCATCAGGGACCTTGCACCGGGGGCATGCCCTCCTCTCACTTTGACCATCAGGGACCTTGCACCAGGGTCATGCCCTCTTCTCACTGTGAGCATCAGGGACCTTGTACCCGGGGCAAGCCCTCTTCTCACCGTGACCATCAGGGACCTTGTACCCGGGGCATGCCCTCCTCTCACTGTGACCATCAGGGACCTTGTACCCGGGGCATGCCCTCCTCTCACTGTGACCATCAGGGACTTTGCACCCGGGGAATGCCCTCCTCTCACTGTGACCATCAGGGACCTTGTACCCGGGGCATGCCCTCTTCTCACTGTGACCATCAGGGACCTTGTACCCGGGACATGCCCTCCTCTCACTGTTACCATCAGGGACCTTGTACCCGGGGCATGCCCTCCTCTCACTGTGACCATCAGGGACCTTGCACACGGGGCATGCCCTCCTCTCACTGTGACCATCAGGGACCTTGCACCCGGGGCATGCCCTCTTCTCACTGTGACCATCAGGGACCTTGTACCCGGGACATGCCCTCTTCTCACTGTGACCATCAGGGACCTTGTACCTGGGGCATGCCCTCTTCTCACTGTGACCTTCAGGGACCTTGTACCCGGGGCATGCCCTCTTCTCACTGTTACCATCAGGGACCTTGCACCCGGGGCATGCCCTCCTCTCACTGTGACCATTAGGGACCTTGCACCCGGGGAATGCCCTGTTCTCACTGTTACCATCAGGGTCCTTGTACCTGGGGCATACCCTCCTCTCACTGTGACCATCAGGGACCTTGCACCCGGGGCATGCCCTCTTCTCACTGTTACCATCAGGGACCTTGTACCCGGGGCATGCTCTCCTCTCACTGTTACCATCAGGGACCTTGTACCCGGGGCATGCCCTCCTCTCACTGTGACCATCAGGGACCTTGCACCCGGGGAATGCCCTGTTCTCACTGTTACCATCAGGGTCCTTGTACCTGGGGCATACCCTCCTCTCACTGTGACCATCAGGGACCTTGCACATGGGGAATGCCCTCCACTCACTGTGAACATCAGGGACCTTGTATCCGGGGAATGCCCTCTTCTCACTGTGACCATCAGGGACCTTGCACCCGGGGCATGCCCTCCACTCACTGTGACCATCAGGGACCTTGCACCCGGGGCATGACCTCTTCTCACTGTTTCCATCAGGGACCTTGCACACGGGGCATGTCCTCCTCTCACTTTGACCATCAGGGACCTTGCACCCGGGGAATTCCCTCTTCTCACTGCGACCATCAGGGACCTTGTACCTGGGGCATGCCCTCCTCCCACTGTGACCATCAGGGACCTAGCACCCGGGGCATGCCCTCTTCTCACTGTTACCATCAGGGACCTTGCACCGGGGGCATGCCCTCCTCTCACTTTGACCATCAGGGACCTTGCACCCGGGGCATGCCCTCTTCTCACTGTGAGCATCAGGGACCTTGTACTCGGGGCATACTCTCCTCTCACTGTGACCATCAGGGACCTTGTACCCGGGGCATGCCCTCTTCTCACTGTGACCATCAGGGACCTTGTACCCGGGGCATGCCCTCCTCTCACTGTGACCATCAGGGACCTTGCACCCGGGGCATGCCCTCCTCTCACTGTGACCATCAGGGACCTTGAACCCGGGGCATGCCCTCCTATTACTGTGACCATCAGGGACCTTGCACCCGGGGAATGCCCTCTTCTCACTGTTACCATCAGGGACCTTGTACCCGGGGCATGCCCTCTTCTCACTGTGACCATCAGGGACCTTGTACCCGGGACATGCCCTCTTCTCACTGTTACCATCAGGGACCTTGTACTCGGGGCATGCCCTCCTCTCACTGTGACCATCAGGGACCTTGCACACGGGGCATGCCCTCCTCTCACTGTGACCATCAGGGACCTTGCACCCGGGGCATGCCCTCTTCTCACTGTGACCATCAGGGACCTTGTACCTGGGGCATGCCCTCTTCTCACTGTGACCTTCAGGGACCTTGTACCCGGGGCATGCCCTCCTCTCACTGTGACCATCAGGGACTTTGCACACGGGGAATGCCCTCCTCTCACTGTGACCATCAGGGACCTTGTACCTGGGGCATGCCCTCTTCTCACTGTAACCTTCAGGGACCTTGTACCCGGGGCATGCCCTCTTCTCACTGTGACCATCAGGGACCTTGTACCCGGGGCATGCCCTCCTCTCACTGTGACCATCAGGTACCCGGGGCATGCCCTCCTCTCACTGTGACCATCAGGGACCTTGTACCTGGGGCATGCCCTCTTCTCACTGTGACCTTCAGGGACCTTGTACCCGGGGCATGCCCTCTTCTCACTGTTACCATCAGGGACCTTGCACACGGGGCATGCCCTCCTCTCACTGTGACCATCAGGGACATTGCACACGGGGAATGCCCTCCTCTCACTGTGACCATCAGGGACCTTGTACCTGGGGCATGCCCTCTTCTCACTGTGACCTTCAGGGACCTTGTACCCGGGGCATGCCCTCTTCTCACTGTGACCATCAGGGACCTTGTACCCGGGGCATGCCCTCCTCTCACTGTGACCATCAGGTACCCGGGGCATGCCTTCCTCTCACTGTGACCATCAGGGACCTTGCACCCGTAGCATGCCCTCTTCTCACTGTGACCATCAGGGACCTTGCACCCGGGGCAGGCCCTCCTCTCACTGTTACCATCAGGGACCTTGTACCCGGGGCATGCCCTCCCCTCACTGTGACCATCAGGGACCTTGTACCCGGGGCATGCCCTCCTCTCACTGTGACCATCAGGGACCTTGCACCCGTGGCATGCCCTCCTCTCACTGTGACCATCAGGGACCTTGTACCCGGGGCATGCCCTCCTCTCACTGTTACCATCAGGGACCTTGTACCCGGGGCAAGCCCTCCTCTCACTGTGACCATCAGGGACCTTGTACCCGGAGCATGCCCTCCTCTCACTTTGACCATCAGGGACCTTGTATCCGGGGCATGCCCTCCTCTCACTTTGACCATCAGGGACCTTGCACCCGGGGCATGTCCTCCTTTCACTGTGACAATCAGGGACCTTGTACCCGGGGCATGCCCTCCTCTCACTGTGACCATCAGTGACCTTGCACCCGGGGCATGCCCTCCTCTCACTGTGACCATCAGGGACCTTGTACCCGAGGCATGCCCTCCTCTCACGATGACCATCAGGGACCTTGCACACGGGGAATGCCCTCTTCTCACTGTGACCATCAGGGACCTTGTACCCGGGGAATGCCCTCTTCTCACTGTGACCATCAGGGACCTTGTACCCGGGACATGCCCTCCTCTCACTGTGTCCATCAGGGACCTTGTACCCGGGGCATGCCCTCCTCTCACTGTGACCATCAGGGACCTTGCACCCGGGGCATGCCCGCCTCTCACTGTGACCATCAGGGACCTTGCACCCGGGGAATGCCCTGTTCTCACTTTTACCATCAGGGTCCTTGTACCTGGGGCATACCCTCCTCTCACTGTGACCATCAGGGACCTTGCACCCGGGGCATGCCCTCTTCTCACTGTTACCATCAGGGACCTTGTACCCGGGGCATGCCCTCCTCTCACTGTTACCATCAGGGACCTTGTACCCGGGGCATGCCCTCCTCTCACTGTGACCATCAGGGACCTTGCACCCGGGAAATGCCCTGTTCTCACTGTTACCATCAGGGTCCTTGTACCTGGGGCATACCCTCGTCTCACTGTGACCATCAGGGACCTTGCACATGGGGAATGCCCTCCACTCACTGTGAACATCAGGGACCTTGTACCCGGGGAATGCCCTCTTCTCACTGTGACCATCAGGGACCTTGCACCCGGGGCATGCCCTCCACTCACTGTGACCATCAGGGACCTTGCACCCGGGGCATGCCCTCTTCTCACTGTTTCCATCAGGGACCTTGCACACGGGGCATGACCTCCTCTCACTTTGACCATCAGGGACCTTGCACCCGGGGAATGCCCTCTTCTCACTGCGACCATCAGGGACCTTGTACCTGGGGCATGCCCTCCTCCCACTGTGACCATCAGGGACCTAGCACCCGGGGCATGCCCTCTTCTCACTGTTACCATCAGGGACCTTGCACCGGGGGCATGCCCTCCTCTCACTTTGACCATCAGGGACCTTGCACCCGGGGCATGCCCTCTTCTCACTGTGAGCATCAGGGACCTTGTACCCGGGGCATACCCTCCTCTCACTGTGACCATCAGGGACCTTGTACCCGGGGCATGCCCTCTTCTCACTGTGACCATCAGGGACCTTGTACCCGGGGCATGCCCTCCTCTCACTGTGACCATCAGGGACCTTGCACCCGGGGCATGCCCTCCTCTCACTGTGACCATCAGGGACCTTGAACCCGGGGCATGCCCTCCTATTACTGTGACCATCAGGGACCTTGCACCCGGGGAATGCCCTCTTCTCACTGTTACCATCAGGGACCTTGTACCCGGGGCATGCCCTCTTCTCACTGTGACCATCAGGGACCTTGTACCCGGGACATGCCCTCTTCTCACTGTTACCATCAGGGACCTTGTACTCGGGGCATGCCCTCCTCTCACTGTGACCATCAGGGACCTTGCACACGGGGCATGCCCTCCTCTCACTGTGACCATCAGGGACCTTGCACCCGGGGCATGCCCTCTTCTCACTGTGACCATCAGGGACCTTGTACCTGGGGCATGCCCTCTTCTCACTGTGACCTTCAGGGACCTTGTACCCGGGGCATGCCCTCCTCTCACTGTGACCATCAGGGACTTTGCACACGGGGAATGCCCTCCTCTCACTGTGACCATCAGGGACCTTGTACCTGGGGCATGCCCTCTTCTCACTGTAACCTTCAGGGACCTTGTACCCGGGGCATGCCCTCTTCTCACTGTGACCATCAGGGACCTTGTACCCGGGGCATGCCCTCCTCTCACTGTGACCATCAGGTACCCGGGGCATGCCCTCCTCTCACTGTGACCATCAGGGACCTTGTACCTGGGGCATGCCCTCTTCTCACTGTGACCTTCAGGGACCTTGTACCCGGGGCATGCCCTCTTCTCACTGTTACCATCAGGGACCTTGCACACGGGGCATGCCCTCCTCTCACTGTGACCATCAGGGACTTTGCACACGGGGAATGCCCTCCTCTCACTGTGACCATCAGGGACCTTGTACCTGGGGCATGCCCTCTTCTCACTGTGACCTTCAGGGACCTTGTACCCGGGGCATGCCCTCTTCTCACTGTGACCATCAGGGACCTTGTACCCGGGGCATGCCCTCCTCTCACTGTGACCATCAGGTACCCGGGGCATGCCCTCCTCTCACAGTGACCATCAGGGACCTTGCACCCGTAGCATGCCCTCTTCTCACTGTGACCATCAGGGACCTTGCACCCGGGGCAGGCCCTCCTCTCACTGTTACCATCAGGGACCTTGTACCCGGGGCATGCCCTCCCCTCACTGTGACCATCAGGGACCTTGTACCCGGGGCATGCCCTCCTCTCACTGTGACCATCAGGGACCTTGCACCCGTGGCATGCCCTCCTCTCACTGTGACCATCAGGGACCTTGTACCCGGGGCATGCCCTCCTCTCACTGTTACCATCAGGGACCTTGTACCCGGGGCAAGCCCTCCTCTCACTGTGACCATCAGGGACCTTGTACCCGGAGCATGCCCTCCTCTCACTTTGACCATCAGGGACCTTGTATCCGGGGCATGCCCTCCTCTCACTTTGACCATCAGGGACCTTGCACCCGGGGCATGCCCTCCTTTCACTGTGACCATCAGGGACCTTGTACCCGGGGCATGCCCTCCTCTCACTGTGACCATCAGTGACCTTGCACCCGGGGCATGCCCTCCTCTCACTGTGACCATCAGGGACCTTGTACCCGAGGCATGCCCTCCTCTCACGATGACCATCAGGGACCTTGCACACGGGGAATGCCCTCTTCTCACTGTGACCATCAGGGACCTTGTACCCGGGGAATGCCCTCTTCTCACTGTGACCATCAGGGACCTTGTACCCGGGACATGCCCTCCTCTCACTGTGTCCATCAGGGACCTTGTACCCGGGGCATGCCCTCCTCTCACTGTGACCATCAGGGACCTTGCACCCGGGGCATGCCCGCCTCTCACTGTGACCATCAGGGACCTTGCACCCGGGGAATGCCCTGTTCTCACTTTTACCATCAGGGTCCTTGTACCTGGGGCATACCCTCCTCTCACTGTGACCATCAGGGACCTTGCACCCGGGGCATGCCCTCTTCTCACTGTTACCATCAGGGACCTTGTACCCGGGGCATGCCCTCCTCTCACTGTGACCATCAGGGACCTTGCACATGGGGAATGCCCTCCTCCCACTGTGACCATCAGGGACCTTGTACCCGGGGCATGCCCTCTTCTCACTGTGACCATCAGGGACCTTGCACCCGGGGCATGCCCTCCTCTCACTGTGACCATCAGGGACCTTGCACCCGGGGCATGCCCTCTTCTCACTGTTACCATCAGGGGCCTTCTACCCGCGGCATGCCCTCCTCTCACTGTGACCATCAGGGACCTTGCACATGGGGAATGCCCTCCACTCACTGTGACCTTCAGGGACCTTGTATCCGGGGAATGGCCTCTTCTCACTGTGACCATCAGGGACCTTGTACCCGGGGCATGCCCTCCTCTCACTGTGACCATCAGGGACCTTGTACCCGGGGCATGCCCTCCTCTCACTGTGACCATCAGGGACTTTGCACCCGGGGAATGCCCTCCTCTCACTGTGACCATCAGGGACCTTGTACCCGGGGCATGCCCTCTTCTCACTGTGACCATCAGGGACCTTGTACCCGGGACATGCCCTCCTCTCACTGTTACCATCAGGGACCTTGTACCCGGGGCATGCCCTCCTCTCACTGTGACCATCAGGGACCTTGCACACGGGGCATGCCCTCCTCTCACTGTGACCATCAGGGACCTTGCACCCGGGGCATGCTCTCTTCTCACTGTGACCATCAGGGACCTTGTACCCGGGGAATGCCCTCTTCTCACTGTGACCATCAGGGACCTTGTACCCAGGACATGCCCTCCTCTCACTGTGTCCATCAGGGACCTTGTACCCGGGGCATGCACTCCTCTCACTGTGACCATCAGGGACCTTGCACCCGGGGCATGCCCGCCTCTCACTGTGACCATCAGGGACCTTGCACCCGGGGAATGCCCTGTTCTCACTTTTACCATCAGGGTCCTTGTACCTGGGGCATACCCTCCTCTCACTGTGACCATCAGGGACCTTGCACCCGGGGCATGCCCTCTTCTCACTGTTACCATCAGGGACCTTGTACCCGGGGCATGCCCTCCTCTCACTGTTACCATCAGGGACCTTGTACCCGGGGCATGCCCTCCTCTCACTGTGACCATCAGGGACCTTGCACCCGGGAAATGCCCTGTTCTCACTGTTACCATCAGGGTCCTTGTACCTGGGGCATACCCTCCTCTCACTGTGACCATCAGGGACCTTGCACATGGGGAATGGCCTCCACTCACTGTGAACATCAGGGACCTTGTATCCGGGGAATGCCCTCTTCTCACTGTGACCATCAGGGACTTTGCACCCGGGGCATGCCCTCCACTCACTGTGACCATCAGGGACCTTGCACCCGGGGCATGCCCTCTTCTCACTGTTTCCATCAGGGACCTTGCACACGGGGCATGACCTCCTCTCACTTTGACCATCAGGGACCTTGCACCCGGGGAATGCCCTCTTCTCACTGCGACCATCAGGGACCTTGTACCTGGGGCATGCCCTCCTCCCACTGTGACCATCAGGGACCTAGCACCCGGGGCATGCCCTCTTCTCACTGTTACCATCAGGGACCTTGCACCGGGGGCATGCCCTCCTCTCACTTTGACCATCAGGGACCTTGCACCCGGGGCATGCCCTCTTCTCACTGTGAGCATCAGGGACCTTGTACCCGGGGCATACCCTCCTCTCACTGTGACCATCAGGGACCTTGTACCCGGGGCATGCCCTCTTCTCACTGTGACCATCAGGGACCTTGTACCCGGGGCATGCCCTCCTCTCACTGTGACCATCAGGGACCTTGCACCCGGGGCATGCCCTCCTCTCACTGTGACCATCAGGGACCTTGAACCCGGGGCATGCCCTCCTATTACTGTGACCATCAGGGACCTTGCACCCGGGGAATGCCCTCTTCTCACTGTTACCATCAGGGACCTTGTACCCGGGGCATGCCCTCTTCTCACTGTGACCATCAGGGACCTTGTACCCGGGACATGCCCTCTTCTCACTGTTACCATCAGGGACCTTGTACTCGGGGCATGCCCTCCTCTCACTGTGACCATCAGGGACCTTGCACACGGGGCATGCCCTCCTCTCACTGTGACCATCAGGGACCTTGCACCCGGGGCATGCCCTCTTCTCACTGTGACCATCAGGGACCTTGTACCTGGGGCATGCCCTCTTCTCACTGTGACCTTCAGGGACCTTGTACCCGGGGCATGCCCTCCTCTCACTGTGACCATCAGGGACTTTGCACACGGGGAATGCCCTCCTCTCACTGTGACCATCAGGGACCTTGTACCTGGGGCATGCCCTCTTCTCACTGTAACCTTCAGGGACCTTGTACCCGGGGCATGCCCTCTTCTCACTGTGACCATCAGGGACCTTGTACCCGGGGCATGCCCTCCTCTCACTGTGACCATCAGGTACCCGGGGCATGCCCTCCTCTCACTGTGACCATCAGGGACCTTGTACCTGGGGCATGCCCTCTTCTCACTGTGACCTTCAGGGACCTTGTACCCGGGGCATGCCCTCTTCTCACTGTTACCATCAGGGACCTTGCACACGGGGCATGCCCTCCTCTCACTGTGACCATCAGGGACTTTGCACACGGGGAATGCCCTCCTCTCACTGTGACCATCAGGGACCTTGTACCTGGGGCATGCCCTCTTCTCACTGTGACCTTCAGGGACCTTGTACCCGGGGCATGCCCTCTTCTCACTGTGACCATCAGGGACCTTGTACCCGGGGCATGCCCTCCTCTCACTGTGACCATCAGGTACCCGGGGCATGCCCTCCTCTCACTGTGACCATCAGGGACCTTGCACCCGTAGCATGCCCTCTTCTCACTGTGACCATCAGGGACCTTGCACCCGGGGCAGGCCCTCCTCTCACTGTTACCATCAGGGACCTTGTACCCGGGGCATGCCCTCCCCTCACTGTGACCATCAGGGACCTTGTACCCGGGGCATGCCCTCCTCTCACTGTGACCATCAGGGACCTTGCACCCGTGGCATGCCCTCCTCTCACTGTGACCATCAGGGACCTTGTACCCGGGGCATGCCCTCCTCTCACTGTTACCATCAGGGACCTTGTACCCGGGGCAAGCCCTCCTCTCACTGTGACCATCAGGGACCTTGTACCCGGAGCATGCCCTCCTCTCACTTTGACCATCAGGGACCTTGTATCCGGGGCATGCCCTCCTCTCACTTTGACCATCAGGGACCTTGCACCCGGGGCATGCCCTCCTTTCACTGTGACCATCAGGGACCTTGTACCCGGGGCATGCCCTCCTCTCACTGTGACCATCAGTGACCTTGCACCCGGGGCATGCCCTCCTCTCACTGTGACCATCAGGGACCTTGTACCCGAGGCATGCCCTCCTCTCACGATGACCATCAGGGACCTTGCACACGGGGAATGCCCTCTTCTCACTGTGACCATCAGGGACCTTGTACCCGGGGAATGCCCTCTTCTCACTGTGACCATCAGGGACCTTGTACCCGGGACATGCCCTCCTCTCACTGTGTCCATCAGGGACCTTGTACCCGGGGCATGCCCTCCTCTCACTGTGACCATCAGGGACCTTGCACCCGGGGCATGCCCGCCTCTCACTGTGACCATCAGGGACCTTGCACCCGGGGAATGCCCTGTTCTCACTTTTACCATCAGGGTCCTTGTACCTGGGGCATACCCTCCTCTCACTGTGACCATCAGGGACCTTGCACCCGGGGCATGCCCTCTTCTCACTGTTACCATCAGGGACCTTGTACCCGGGGCATGCCCTCCTCTCACTGTGACCATCAGGGACCTTGCACATGGGGAATGCCCTCCTCCCACTGTGACCATCAGGGACCTTGTACCCGGGGCATGCCCTCTTCTCACTGTGACCATCAGGGACCTTGCACCCGGGGCATGCCCTCCTCTCACTGTGACCATCAGGGACCTTGCACACGGGGCATGCCCTCTTCTCACTGTTACCATCAGGGGCCTTCTACCCGCGGCATGCCCTCCTCTCACTGTGACCATCAGGGACCTTGCACATGGGGAATGCCCTCCACTCACTGTGACCTTCAGGGACCTTGTATCCGGGGAATGGCCTCTTCTCACTGTGACCATCAGGGACCTTGCACCCGGGGCATGCCCTCCTCTCACTGTGACCATCAGGGACCTTGCACCCGCGGCATGCCCTCTTCTCACTGTTACCATCAGGGACCTTGTACCCGGGGCATGACCTCCTCTCACTTTGACCATCAGGGACCTTGCACCCGGGTAATGCCCTCCTCTCACTGTGACCATCAGGGACCTAGCACCCGGGGCATGCCCTCTTCTCATTGTTACCATCAGGGACCTTGCACCGGGGGCATGCCCTCCTCTCACTTTGACCATCAGGGACCTTGCACCCGGGTCATGCCCTCTTCTCACTGTGAGCATCAGGGACCTTGTACCCGGGGCAAGCCCTCTTCTCACCGTGACCATCAGGGACCTTGTACCCGGGGCATGCCCTCCTCTCACTGTGACCATCAGGGACCTTGTACCCGGGGCATGCCCTCCTCTCACTGTGACCATCAGGGACTTTGCACCCGGGGAATGCCCTCCTCTCACTGTGACCATCAGGGACCTTGTACCCGGGGCATGCCCTCTTCTCACTGTGACCATCAGGGACCTTGTACCCGGGACATGCCCTCCTCTCACTGTTACCATCAGGGACCTTGTACCCGGGGCATGCACTCCTCTCACTGTGACCATCAGGGACCTTGCACACGGGGCATGCCCTCCTCTCACTGTGACCATCAGGGACCTTGTACCCGGGGCATGCCCTCCTCTCACTGTGACCATCAGGGACCTTGCACCCGGGGCATGCCCGCCTCTCACTGTGACCATCAGGGACCTTGCACCCGGGGAATGCCCTGTTCTCACTTTTACCATCAGGGTCCTTGTACCTGGGGCATACCCTCCTCTCACTGTGACCATCAGGGACCTTGCACCCGGGGCATGCCCTCTTCTCACTGTTACCATCAGGGACCTTGTACCCGGGGCATGCCCTCCTCTCACTGTGACCATCAGGGACCTTGCACATGGGGAATGCCCTCCTCCCACTGTGACCATCAGGGACCTTGTACCCGGGGCATGCCCTCTTCTCACTGTGACCATCAGGGACCTTGCACCCGGGGCATGCCCTCCTCTCACTGTGACCATCAGGGACCTTGCACCCGGGGCATGCCCTCTTCTCACTGTTACCATCAGGGGCCTTCTACCCGCGGCATGCCCTCCTCTCACTGTGACCATCAGGGACCTTGCACATGGGGAATGCCCTCCACTCACTGTGACCTTCAGGGACCTTGTATCCGGGGAATGGCCTCTTCTCACTGTGACCATCAGGGACCTTGCACCCGGGGCATGCCCTCCTCTCACTGTGACCATCAGGGACCTTGCACCCGCGGCATGCCCTCTTCTCACTGTTACCATCAGGGACCTTGTACCCGGGGCATGACCTCCTCTCACTTTGACCATCAGGGACCTTGCACCCGGGTAATGCCCTCCTCTCACTGTGACCATCAGGGACCTAGCACCCGGGGCATGCCCTCTTCTCATTGTTACCATCAGGGACCTTGCACCGGGGGCATGCCCTCCTCTCACTTTGACCATCAGGGACCTTGCACCCGGTTCATGCCCTCTTCTCACTGTGAGCATCAGGGACCTTGTACCCGGGGCAAGCCCTCTTCTCACCGTGACCATCAGGGACCTTGTACCCGGGGCATGCCCTCCTCTCACTGTGACCATCAGGGACCTTGTACCCGGGGCATGCCCTCCTCTCACTGTGACCATCAGGGACTTTGCACCCGGGGAATGCCCTCCTCTCACTGTGACCATCAGGGACCTTGTACCCGGGGCATGCCCTCTTCTCACTGTGACCATCAGGGACCTTGTACCCGGGACATGCCCTCCTCTCACTGTTACCATCAGGGACCTTGTACCCGGGGCATGCCCTCCTCTCACTGTGACCATCAGGGACCTTGCACACGGGGCATGCCCTCCTCTCACTGTGACCATCAGGGACCTTGCACCCGGGGCATGCTCTCTTCTCACTGTGACCATCAGGGACCTTGTACCCGGGACATGCCCTCTTCTCACTGTGACCATCAGGGACCTTGTACCTGGGGCATGCCCTCTTCTCACTGTGACCTTCAGGGACCTTGTACCCGGGGCATGCCCTCTTCTCACTGTTACCATCAGGGACCTTGCACCCGGGGCATGCCCTCCTCTCACTGTGACCATTAGGGACCTTGCACCCGGGGAATGCCCTGTTCTCACTGTTACCATCAGGGTCCTTGTACCTGGGGCATACCCTCCTCTCACTGTGACCATCAGGGACCTTGCACCCGGGGCATGCCCTCTTCTCACTGTTACCATCAGGGACCTTGTACCCGGGGCATGCCCTCCTCTCACTGTTACCATCAGGGACCTTGTACCCGGGGCATGCCCTCCTCTCACTGTGACCATCAGGGACCTTGCACCCGGGGAATGCCCTGTTCTCACTGTTACCATCAGGGTCCTTGTACCTGGGGCATACCCTCCTCTCACTGTGACCATCAGGGACCTTGCACATGGGGAATGCCCTCCACTCACTGTGAACATCAGGGACCTTGTATCCGGGGAATGCCCTCTTCTCACTGTGACCATCAGGGACCTTGCACCCGGGGCATGCCCTCCACTCACTGTGACCATCAGGGACCTTGCACCCGGGGCATGCCCTCTTCTCACTGTTTCCATCAGGGACCTTGCACACGGGGCATGACCTCCTCTCACTTTGACCATCAGGGACCTTGCACCCGGGGAATGCCCTCTTCTCACTGCGACCATCAGGGACCTTGTACCTGGGGCATGCCCTCCTCCCACTGTGACCATCAGGGACCTAGCACCCGGGGCATGCCCTCTTCTCACTGTTACCATCAGGGACCTTGCACCGGGGGCATGCCCTCCTCTCACTTTGACCATCAGGGACCTTGCACCCGGGGCATGCCCTCTTCTCACTGTGAGCATCAGGGACCTTGTACCCGGGGCATACCCTCCTCTCACTGTGACCATCAGGGACCTTGTACCCGGGGCATGCCCTCTTCTCACTGTGACCATCAGGGACCTTGTACCCGGGGCATGCCCTCCTCTCACTGTGACCATCAGGGACCTTGCACCCGGGGCATGCCCTCCTCTCACTGTGACCATCAGGGACCTTGAACCCGGGGCATGCCCTCCTATTACTGTGACCATCAGGGACCTTGCACCCGGGGAATGCCCTCTTCTCACTGTTACCATCAGGGACCTTGTACCCGGGGCATGCCCTCTTCTCACTGTGACCATCAGGGACCTTGCACCCGGGGCATGCTCTCTTCTCACTGTGACCATCAGGGACCTTGTACCCGGGGAATGCCCTCTTCTCACTGTGACCATCAGGGACCTTGTACCCGGGACATGCCCTCCTCTCACTGTGTCCATCAGGGACCTTGTACCCGGGGCATGCCCTCCTCTCACTGTGACCATCAGGGACCTTGCACCCGGGGCATTCCCGCCTCTCACTGTGACCATCAGGGACCTTGCACCCGGGGAATGCCCTGTTCTCACTTTTACCATCAGGGTCCTTGTACCTGGGGCATACCCTCCTCTCACTGTGACCATCAGGGACCTTGCACCCGGGGCATGCCCTCTTCTCACTGTTACCATCAGGGACCTTGTACCCGGGGCATGCCCTCCTCTCACTGTTACCATCAGGGACCTTGTACCCGGGGCATGCCCTCCTCTCACTGTGACCATCAGGTACCTTGCACCCGGGAAATGCCCTGTTCTCACTGTTACCATCAGGGTCCTTGTACCTGGGGCATACCCTCCTCTCACTGTGACCATCAGGGACCTTGCACATGGGGAATGGCCTCCACTCACTGTGAACATCAGGGACCTTGTATCCGGGGAATGCCCTCTTCTCACTGTGACCATCAGGGACCTTGCACCCGGGGCATGCCCTCCACTCACTGTGACCATCAGGGACCTTGCACCCGGGGCATGCCCTCTTCTCACTGTTTCCATCAGGGACCTTGCACACGGGGCATGACCTCCTCTCACTTTGACCATCAGGGACCTTGCACCCGGGGAATGCCCTCTTCTCACTGCGACCATCAGGGACCTTGTACCTGGGGCATGCCCTCCTCCCACTGTGACCATCAGGGACCTAGCACCCGGGGCATGCCCTCTTCTCACTGTTACCATCAGGGACCTTGCACCGGGGGCATGCCCTCCTCTCACTTTGACCATCAGGGACCTTGCACCCGGGGCATGCCCTCTTCTCACTGTGAGCATCAGGGACCTTGTACCCGGGGCATACCCTCCTCTCACTGTGACCATCAGGGACCTTGTACCCGGGGCATGCCCTCTTCTCACTGTGACCATCAGGGACCTTGTACCCGGGGCATGCCCTCCTCTCACTGTGACCATCAGGGACCTTGCACCCGGGGCATGCCCTCCTCTCACTGTGACCATCAGGGACCTTGAACCCGGGGCATGCCCTCCTATTACTGTGACCATCAGGGACCTTGCACCCGGGGAATGCCCTCTTCTCACTGTTACCATCAGGGACCTTGTACCCGGGGCATGCCCTCTTCTCACTGTGACCATCAGGGACCTTGTACCCGGGACATGCCCTCTTCTCACTGTTACCATCAGGGACCTTGTACTCGGGGCATGCCCTCCTCTCACTGTGACCATCAGGGACCTTGCACACGGGGCATGCCCTCCTCTCACTGTGACCATCAGGGACCTTGCACCCGGGGCATGCCCTCTTCTCACTGTGACCATCAGGGACCTTGTACCTGGGGCATGCCCTCTTCTCACTGTGACCTTCAGGGACCTTGTACCCGGGGCATGCCCTCCTCTCACTGTGACCATCAGGGACTTTGCACACGGGGAATGCCCTCCTCTCACTGTGACCATCAGGGACCTTGTACCTGGGGCATGCCCTCTTCTCACTGTAACCTTCAGGGACCTTGTACCCGGGGCATGCCCTCTTCTCACTGTGACCATCAGGGACCTTGTACCCGGGGCATGCCCTCCTCTCACTGTGACCATCAGGTACCCGGGGCATGCCCTCCTCTCACTGTGACCATCAGGGACCTTGTACCTGGGGCATGCCCTCTTCTCACTGTGACCTTCAGGGACCTTGTACCCGGGGCATGCCCTCTTCTCACTGTTACCATCAGGGACCTTGCACACGGGGCATGCCCTCCTCTCACTGTGACCATCAGGGACTTTGCACACGGGGAATGCCCTCCTCTCACTGTGACCATCAGGGACCTTGTACCTGGGGCATGCCCTCTTCTCACTGTGACCTTCAGGGACCTTGTACCCGGGGCATGCCCTCTTCTCACTGTGACCATCAGGGACCTTGTACCCGGGGCATGCCCTCCTCTCACTGTGACCATCAGGTACCCGGGGCATGCCCTCCTCTCACTGTGACCATCAGGGACCTTGCACCCGTAGCATGCCCTCTTCTCACTGTGACCATCAGGGACCTTGCACCCGGGGCATGCCCTCCTCTCACTGTGACCATCAGGGACCTTGCACCCGGGGCATGCCCTCCTCTCACTGTGACCATCAGGGACCTTGAACCCGGGGCATGCCCTCCTATTACTGTGACCATCAGGGACCTTGCACCCGGGGAATGCCCTCTTCTCACTGTTACCATCAGGGACCTTGTACCCGGGGCATGCCCTCTTCTCACTGTGACCATCAGGGACCTTGTACCCGGGACATGCCCTCTTCTCACTGTTACCATCAGGGACCTTGTACTCGGGGCATGCCCTCCTCTCACTGTGACCATCAGGGACCTTGCACACGGGGCATGCCCTCCTCTCACTGTGACCATCAGGGACCTTGCACCCGGGGCATGCCCTCTTCTCACTGTGACCATCAGGGACCTTGTACCTGGGGCATGCCCTCTTCTCACTGTGACCTTCAGGGACCTTGTACCCGGGGCATGCCCTCCTCTCACTGTGACCATCAGGGACTTTGCACACGGGGAATGCCCTCCTCTCACTGTGACCATCAGGGACCTTGTACCTGGGGCATGCCCTCTTCTCACTGTAACCTTCAGGGACCTTGTACCCGGGGCATGCCCTCTTCTCACTGTGACCATCAGGGACCTTGTACCCGGGGCATGCCCTCCTCTCACTGTGACCATCAGGTACCCGGGGCATGCCCTCCTCTCACTGTGACCATCAGGGACCTTGTACCTGGGGCATGCCCTCTTCTCACTGTGACCTTCAGGGACCTTGTACCCGGGGCATGCCCTCTTCTCACTGTTACCATCAGGGACCTTGCACACGGGGCATGCCCTCCTCTCACTGTGACCATCAGGGACTTTGCACACGGGGAATGCCCTCCTCTCACTGTGACCATCAGGGACCTTGTACCTGGGGCATGCCCTCTTCTCACTGTGACCTTCAGGGACCTTGTACCCGGGGCATGCCCTCTTCTCACTGTGACCATCAGGGACCTTGTACCCGGGGCATGCCCTCCTCTCACTGTGACCATCAGGTACCCGGGGCATGCCCTCCTCTCACTGTGACCATCAGGGACCTTGCACCCGTAGCATGCCCTCTTCTCACTGTGACCATCAGGGACCTTGTACCCGGGGCATGCCCTCCCCTCACTGTGACCATCAGGGACCTTGTACCCGGGGCATGCCCTCCTCTCACTGTGACCATCAGGGACCTTGCACCCGTGGCATGCCCTCCTCTCACTGTGACCATCAGGGACCTTGTACCCGGGGCATGCCCTCCTCTCACTGTTACCATCAGGGACCTTGTACCCGGGGCAAGCCCTCCTCTCACTGTGACCATCAGGGACCTTGTACCCGGAGCATGCCCTCCTCTCACTTTGACCATCAGGGACCTTGTATCCGGGGCATGCCCTCCTCTCACTTTGACCATCAGGGACCTTGCACCCGGGGCATGCCCTCCTTTCACTGTGACCATCAGGGACCTTGTACCCGGGGCATGCCCTCCTCTCACTGTGACCATCAGGTACCCGGGGCATGCCCTCCTCTCACTGTGACCATCAGGTACCCGGGGCATGCCCTCCTCTCACTGTGACCATCAGGGACCTTGTACCTGGGGCATGCCCTCTTCTCACTGTGACCTTCAGGGACCTTGTACCCGGGGCATGCCCTCTTCTCACTGTTACCATCAGGGACCTTGCACACGGGGCATGCCCTCCTCTCACTGTGACCATCAGGGACTTTGCACACGGGGAATGCCCTCCTCTCACTGTGACCATCAGGGACCTTGTACCTGGGGCATGCCCTCTTCTCACTGTGACCTTCAGGGACCTTGTACCCGGGGCATGCCCTCTTCTCACTGTGACCATCAGGGACCTTGTACCCGGGGCATGCCCTCCTCTCACTGTGACCATCAGGTACCCGGGGCATGCCCTCCTCTCACTGTGACCATCAGGGACCTTGCACCCGTAGCATGCCCTCTTCTCACTGTGACCATCAGGGACCTTGTACCCGGGGCATGCCCTCCCCTCACTGTGACCATCAGGGACCTTGTACCCGGGGCATGCCCTCCTCTCACTGTGACCATCAGGGACCTTGCACCCGTGGCATGCCCTCCTCTCACTGTGACCATCAGGGACCTTGTACCCGGGGCATGCCCTCCTCTCACTGTTACCATCAGGGACCTTGTACCCGGGGCAAGCCCTCCTCTCACTGTGACCATCAGGGACCTTGTACCCGGAGCATGCCCTCCTCTCACTTTGACCATCAGGGACCTTGTATCCGGGGCATGCCCTCCTCTCACTTTGACCATCAGGGACCTTGCACCCGGGGCATGCCCTCCTTTCACTGTGACCATCAGGGACCTTGTACCCGGGGCATGCCCTCCTCTCACTGTGACCATCAGTGACCTTGCACCCGGGGCATGCCCTCCTCTCACTGTGACCATCAGGGACCTTGTACCCGAGGCATGCCCTCCTCTCACGATGACCATCAGGGACCTTGCACACGGGGAATGCCCTCTTCTCACTGTGACCATCAGGGACCTTGTACCCGGGGAATGCCCTCTTCTCACTGTGACCATCAGGGACCTTGTACCCGGGACATGCCCTCCTCTCACTGTGTCCATCAGGGACCTTGTACCCGGGGCATGCCCTCCTCTCACTGTGACCATCAGGGACCTTGCACCCGGGGCATGCCCGCCTCTCACTGTGACCATCAGGGACCTTGCACCCGGGGAATGCCCTGTTCTCACTTTTACCATCAGGGTCCTTGTACCTGGGGCATACCCTCCTCTCACTGTGACCATCAGGGACCTTGCACCCGGGGCATGCCCTCTTCTCACTGTTACTATCAGGGACCTTGTACCCGGGGCATGCCCTCCTCTCACTGTGACCATCAGGGACCTTGCACATGGGGAATGCCCTCCTCCCACTGTGACCATCAGGGACCTTGTACCCGGGGCATGCCCTCTTCTCACTGTGACCATCAGGGACCTTGCACCCGGGGCATGCCCTCCTCTCACTGTGACCATCAGGGACCTTGCACCCGGGGCATGCCCTCTTCTCACTGTTACCATCAGGGGCCTTCTACCCGCGGCATGCCCTCCTCTCACTGTGACCATCAGGGACCTTGCACATGGGGAATGCCCTCCACTCACTGTGACCTTCAGGGACCTTGTATCCGGGGAATGGCCTCTTCTCACTGTGACCATCAGGGACCTTGCACCCGGGGCATGCCCTCCTCTCACTGTGACCATCAGGGACCTTGCACCCGCGGCATGCCCTCTTCTCACTGTTACCATCAGGGACCTTGCACCGGGGGCATGCCCTCCTCTCACTTTGACCATCAGGGACCTTGCACCCGGGTCATGCCCTCTTCTCACTGTGAGCATCAGGGACCTTGTACCCGGGGCAAGCCCTCTTCTCACCGTGACCATCAGGGACCTTGTACCCGGGGCATGCCCTCCTCTCACTGTGACCATCAGGGACCTTGTACCCGGGGCATGCCCTCCTCTCACTGTGACCATCAGGGACTTTGCACCCGGGGAATGCCCTCCTCTCACTGTGACCATCAGGGACCTTGTACCCGGGGCATGCCCTCTTCTCACTGTGACCATCAGGGACCTTGTACCCGGGACATGCCCTCCTCTCACTGTTACCATCAGGGACCTTGTACCCGGGGCATGCCCTCCTCTCACTGTGACCATCAGGGACCTTGCACACGGGGCATGCCCTCCTCTCACTGTGACCATCAGGGACCTTGCACCCGGGGCATGCTCTCTTCTCACTGTGACCATCAGGGACCTTGTACCCGGGACATGCCCTCTTCTCACTGTGACCATCAGGGACCTTGTACCTGGGGCATGCCCTCTTCTCACTGTGACCTTCAGGGACCTTGTACCCGGGGCATGCCCTCTTCTCACTGTTACCATCAGGGACCTTGCACCCGGGGCATGCCCTCCTCTCACTGTGACCATTAGGGACCTTGCACCCGGGGAATGCCCTGTTCTCACTGTTACCATCAGGGTCCTTGTACCTGGGGCATACCCTCCTCTCACTGTGACCATCAGGGACCTTGTACCTGGGGCATACCCTCCTCTCACTGTGACCATCAGGGACCTTGCACATGGGGAATGCCCTCCACTCACTGTGAACATCAGGGACCTTGTATCCGGGGAATGCCCTCTTCTCACTGTGACCATCAGGGACCTTGCACCCGGGGCATGCCCTCCACTCACTGTGACCATCAGGGACCTTGCACCCGGGGCATGCCCTCTTCTCACTGTTTCCATCAGGGACCTTGCACACGGGGCATGACCTCCTCTCACTTTGACCATCAGGGACCTTGCACCCGGGGAATGCCCTCTTCTCACTGCGACCATCAGGGACCTTGTACCTGGGGCATGCCCTCCTCCCACTGTGACCATCAGGGACCTAGCACCCGGGGCATGCCCTCTTCTCACTGTTACCATCAGGGACCTTGCACCGGGGGCATGCCCTCCTCTCACTTTGACCATCAGGGACCTTGCACCCGGGGCATGCCCTCTTCTCACTGTGAGCATCAGGGACCTTGTACCCGGGGCATACCCTCCTCTCACTGTGACCATCAGGGACCTTGTACCCGGGGCATGCCCTCTTCTCACTGTGACCATCAGGGACCTTGTACCCGGGGCATGCCCTCCTCTCACTGTGACCATCAGGGACCTTGCACCCGGGGCATGCCCTCCTCTCACTGTGACCATCAGGGACCTTGAACCCGGGGCATGCCCTCCTATTACTGTGACCATCAGGGACCTTGCACCCGGGGAATGCCCTCTTCTCACTGTTACCATCAGGGACCTTGTACCCGGGGCATGCCCTCTTCTCACTGTGACCATCAGGGACCTTGTACCCGGGACATGCCCTCTTCTCACTGTTACCATCAGGGACCTTGTACTCGGGGCATGCCCTCCTCTCACTGTGACCATCAGGGACCTTGTACCCGGGGCATGCCCTCCTCTTACTGTGACCATCAGGGACCTTGCACCCGGGGAATGCCCTCTTCTCACTGTTACCATCAGGGACCTTGTACCCGTGGCATGCCCTCTTGTCACTGTGACCATCAGGGACCTTGTACCCGGGACATGCCCTCTTCACACTGTTACCATCAGGGACCTTGTACCCGGGGCATGCCCTCCTCTCACTGTGACCATCAGGGACCTTGCACCCGGGACATGCCCTCTTCTCACTGTGAGCATCAGGGACCTTGTACCCGGGGCATGCCCTCTTCTCAATGTGACCATCAGGGACCTTGTACCCGGGGCATGCCCTCTTCTCACTGTGACCATCAGGGACCTTGTACCCGGGGCATGCCCTCCTCTTACTGTGACCATCAGGGACCTTGCACCCGGGGAATGCCCTCTTCTCACTGTTACCATCAGGGACCTTGTACCCGGGGCATGCCCTGTTCTCACTGTGACCATCAGGGACCTTGTACCCGGGACATGCCCTCTTCTCACTGTTACCATCAGGGACCTTGTACCCGGGGCATGCCCTCCTCTCACTGTGACCATCAGGGACCTTGCACACGGGGCATGCCCTCCTCTCACTGTGACCATCAGGGACCTTGCACCCGGGGCATGCCCTCTTCTCACTGTGACCATCAGGGACCTTGTACCTGGGGCATGCCCTCTTCTCACTGTGACCTTCAGGGACCTTGTACCCGGGGCATGCCCTCTTCTCACTGTTACCATCAGGGACCTTGCACCCGGGGCATGCCCTCCTCTCACTGTGACCATCAGGGACTTTGCACACGGGGAATGCCCTCCTCTCACTGTGACCATCAGGGACCTTGTACCTGGGGCATGCCCTCTTCTCACTGTGACCTTCAGGGACCTTGTACCCGGGGCATGCCCTCTTCTCACTGTTACCATCAGGGACCTTGTACCCGGGGCATGCCCTCCTCTCACTGTGACCATCAGGTACCCGGGGCATGCCCTCCTCTCACTGTGACCATCAGGGACCTTGCACCCGTGGCATGCCCTCTTCTCACTGTGACCATCAGGGACCTTGTACCCGGCGCATGCCCTCTTCTCACTGTTACCATCAGGGACCTTGCACCCGGGGCATGCCCTCCTCTCACTGTTACCATCAGGGACCTTGTACCCGGGGCATGCCCTCCTCTCACTGTGACCATCAGGGACCTTGTACCCGGGGCATGCCCTCCTCTCACTGTGACCATCAGGGACCTTGCACCCGTGGCATGCCCTCCTCTCACTGTGACCATCAGGGACCTTGTACCCGGGGCATGCCCTCCTCTTACTGTGACCATCAGGGACCTTGTACCCGGGGCATGCCCTCCTCTCACTTTGACCATCAGGGACCTTGTATCCGGGGCATGCCCTCCTCTCACTTTGACCATCAGGGACCTTGCACCCGGGGCATGCCCTCCTTTCACTGTGACCATCAGGGACCTTGTACCCGGGGCATGCCCTCCTCTCACTGTGACCATCAGGGACCTTGCACCCGGGGCATGCCCTCCTCTCACTGTGACCATCAGGGACCTTGTACCCGAGGCATGCCCTCCTCTCACTGTGACCATCAGGGACCATGCACACGGGGAATCCCTCTTCTCACTGTGACCATCAGGGACCTTGTACCCGGGGAATGCCCTCTTCTCACTGTGACCATCAGGGACCTTGTACCCGGGACATGCCCTCCTCTCACTGTGTCCATCAGGGACCTTGTACCCGGGGCATGCCCTCCTCTCACTGTGACCATCAGGGACCTTGCACCCGGGGCTTGCCCTCCTCTCACTGTGACCATCAGGGACCTTGCACCCGGGGAATGCCCTGTTCTCACTGTTACCATCAGGGTCCTTGTACCTGGGGCATACCCTCCTCTCACTGTGACCATCAGGGACCTTGCACCCGGGGCATGCCCTCTTCTCACTGTTACCATCAGGGACCTTGTACCCGGGGCATGCCCTCCTCTCACTCTGACCATCAGGGACCTTGCACATGGGGAATGCCCTCCACTCACTGTGACCATCAGGGACCTTGTATCCGGGGAATGCCCTCTTCTCACTGTGACCATCAGGGACCTTGCACCCGGGGCATGCCCTCCTCTCACTGTGACCATCAGGTACCTTGCACCCGGGGCATGCCCTCTTCTCACTGTTACCATCAGGGACCTTGTACCCGGGGCATGACTTCCTCTCACTTTGACCATCAGGGACCTTGCACCCGCGGAATGCCCTCCTCTCACTGTGACCATCAGGGACTTTGCACACGGGGAATGCCCTCCTCTCACTGTGACCATCAGGGACCTTGTACCTGGGGCATGCCCTCTTCTCACTGTAACCTTCAGGGACGTTGTACCCGGGGCATGCCCTCTTCTCACTGTGACCATCAGGGACCTTGTACCCGGGGCATGCCCTCCTCTCACTGTGACCATCAGGTACCCGGGGCATGCCCTCCTCTCACTGTGACCATCAGGGACCTTGTACCCGGGGCATGCCCTCCTCTTACTGTGACCATCAGGGACCTTGCACCCGGGGAATGCCCTCTTCTCACTGTTACCATCAGGGACCTTGTACCCGGGGCATGCCCTCTTGTCACTGTGACCATCAGGGACCTTGTACCCGGGACATGCCGTCTTCACACTGTTACCATCAGGGACCTTGTACCCGGGGCATGCCCTCCTCTCACTGTGACCATCAGGGACCTTGCACCCGGGACATGCCCTCTTCTCACTGTGAGCATCAGGGACCTTGTACCCGGGGCATGCCCTCTTCTCAATGTGACCATCAGGGACCTTGTACCCGGGGCATGCCCTCTTCTCACTGTGACCATCAGGGACCTTGTACCCGGGGCATGCCCTCCTCTTACTGTGACCATCAGGGACCTTGCACCCGGGGAATGCCCTCTTCTCACTGTTAACATCAGGGACCTTGTACCCGGGGCATGCCCTCTTCTCACTGTGACCATCAGGGACCTTGTACCCGGGACATGCCCTCTTCTCACTGTTACCATCAGGGACCTTGTACCCGGGGCATGCCCTCCTCTCACTGTGACCATCAGGGACCTTGCACACGGGGCATGCCCTCCTCTCACTGTGACCATCAGGGACCTTGCACCCGGGGCATGCCCTCTTCTCACTGTGACCATCAGGGACCTTGTACCTGGGGCATGCCCTCTTCTCACTGTGACCTTCAGGGACCTTGTACCCGGGGCATGCCCTCTTCTCACTGTTACCATCAGGGACCTTGCACCCGGGGCATGCCCTCCTCTCACTGTGACCATCAGGGACTTTGCACACGGGGAATGCCCTCCTCTCACTGTGACCATCAGGGACCTTGTACCTGGGGCATGCCCTCTTCTCACTGTGACCTTCAGGGACCTTGTACCCGGGGCATGCCCTCTTCTCACTGTTACCATCAGGGACCTTGTACCCGGGGCATGCCCTCCTCTCACTGTGACCATCAGGTACCCGGGGCATGCCCTCCTCTCACTGTGACCATCAGGGACCTTGCACCCGTGGCATGCCCTCTTCTCACTGTGACCATCAGGGACCTTGTACCCGGGGCATGCCCTCTTCTCACTGTTACCATCAGGGACCTTGCACCCGGGGCATGCCCTCCTCTCACTGTTACCATCAGGGACCTTGTACCCGGGGCATGCCCTCCTCTCACTGTGACCATCAGGGACCTTGTACCCGGGGCATGCCCTCCTCTCACTGTGACCATCAGGGACCTTGCACCCGTGGCATGCCCTCCTCTCACTGTGACCATCAGGGACCTTGTACCCGGGGCATGCCCTCCTCTTACTGTGACCATCAGGGACCTTGTACCCGGGGCATGCCCTCCTCTCACTTTGACCATCAGGGACCTTGTATCCGGGGCATGCCCTCCTCTCACTTTGACCATCAGGGACCTTGCACCCGGGGCATGCCCTCCTTTCACTGTGACCATCAGGGACCTTGTACCCGGGGCATGCCCTCCTCTCACTGTGACCATCAGGGACCTTGCACCCGGGGCATGCCCTCCTCTCACTGTGACCATCAGGGACCTTGTACCCGAGGCATGCCCTCCTCTCACTGTGACCATCAGGGACCATGCACACGGGGAATCCCTCTTCTCACTGTGACCATCAGGGACCTTGTACACGGGGAATGCCCTCTTCTCACTGTGACCATCAGGGACCTTGTACCCGGGACATGCCCTCCTCTCACTGTGTCCATCAGGGACCTTGTACCCGGGGCATGCCCTCCTCTCACTGTGACCATCAGGGACCTTGCACCCGGGGCTTGCCCTCCTCTCACTGTGACCATCAGGGACCTTGCACCCGGGGAATGCCCTGTTCTCACTGTTACCATCAGGGTCCTTGTACCTGGGGCAAACCCTCCTCTCACTGTGACCATCAGGGACCTTGCACCCGGGGCATGCCCTCTTCTCACTGTTACCATCAGGGACCTTGTACCCGGGGCATGCCCTCCTCTCACTCTGACCATCAGGGACCTTGCACATGGGGAATGCCCTCCACTCACTGTGACCATCAGGGACCTTGTATCCGGGGAATGCCCTCTTCTCACTGTGACCATCAGGGACCTTGCACCCGGGGCATGCCCTCCTCTCACTGTGACCATCAGGGACCTTGCACCCGGGGCATGCCCTCTTCTCACTGTTACCATCAGGGACCTTGTACCCGGGGCATGACCTCCTCTCACTTTGACCATCAGGGACCTTGCACCCGCGGAATGCCCTCCTCTCACTGTGACCATCAGGGACCTAGCACCCGGGGCATGCCCTCTTCTCATTGTTACCATCAGGGACCTTGCACCGGGGTCATGCCCTCCTCTCACTTTGACCATCAGGGACCTTGCACCCGGGGCATGCCCTCTTCTCACTGTGAGCATCAGGGACCTTGTACCCGGGGCATGCCCTCCTCTCACTGTGACCATCAGGGACCTTGTACCCGGGGCATGCCCTCTTCTCACTGTGACCATCAGGGACCTTGTACCCGGGGCATGCCCTCCTCTCACTGTGACCATCAGGGACCTTGTACCCGGGGCATGCCCTCCTCTCACTGTGACCATCAGGGACCTTGTACCCGGGGCATGCCCTCTTCTCACTGTGACCATCAGGGACCTTGCACCCGGGGCATGCCCTCCTCTCACTGTGACCATCAGGGACCTTGCACACGGGGCATGCCCTCCTCTCACTGTGACCATCAGGGACCTTGCACCCGGGGCATGCTCTCTTCTCACTGTGACCATCAGGGACCTTGTACCTGGGGCATGCCCTCTTCTCACTGTGACCTTCAGGGACCTTGTACCCGGGGCATGCCCTCCTCTCACTGTGACCATCAGGGACCTTGCACCCGGGGAATGCCCTCTTCTCACTGTTACCATCAGAGACCTTGTACCCGGGGCATGCCCTCTTCTCACTGTGACCATCAGGGACCTTGTACCCGGGACATGCCCTCTTCTCACTGTTACCATCAGGGACCTTGTACCCGGGGCATGCCCTCCTCTCACTGTGACCATCAGGGACCTTGCACACGGGGCATGCCCTCCTCTCACTGTTACCATCAGGGACCTTGCACCCGGGGCATGCCCTCTTCTCACTGTGACCATCAGGGACCTTGTACCTGGGGCATGCCCTCTTCTCACTGTGACCTTCAGGGACCTTGTACCCGGGGCATGCCCTCTTCTCACTGTTACCATCAGGGACCTTGCACCCGGGGCATGCCCTCCTCTCACTGTGACCATCAGGGACTTTGCACAGGGGGAATGCCCTCCTCTCACTGTGACCATCAGGGACCTTGTGCCTGGGGCATGCCCTCTTCTCACTGTGACCTTCAGGGACCTTGTACCCGGGGCATGCCCTCTTCTCACTGTGACCATCAGGGACCTTGTACCTGGGGCATGCCCTCTTTTCACTGTGACCATCAGGTACCCGGGGCATGCCCTCCTCTCACTGTGACCATCAGGGACCTTGTACCCGGGGCATGCCCTCTTTTCACTGTGACCATCAGGGACCTTGCACCCGGGGCATGCCCTCCTCTCACTGTGACCATCAGGGACCTTGTACCTGGGGCATGCCCTCCTCTCACTGTGACCATCAGGAACCTTGTACCCGGGGCATGCCCTCCTCTCACTGTGACCATCAGGGACCTTGTACCCGGGGCATGCCCTCTTCTCACTGTGACCATCAGGGACCTTGCACCCGGGGCATGCCCTCCTCTCACTGTGACCATGAGGGACCTTGTACCCGGGGCATGCCCTCTTCTCACTGTGACCATCAGGGACCTTGCACCCGGGGAATGCCCTCCTCTCACATTGACCATCAGGGACCTTGCACCCGGGGCATGCCCTCCTCTCACTGTGACCATCTGGGACCTTGTACCCAGGGTGTGCCCTCCTCTCACTGTTACCATCAGGGACCTTGTTCCCGGGGCGTGCCCTCCTTCCACTGTGACCATCAGGGACCTTGTACCCGGGGCATGCCCTCCTCTCACTGTGACCATCAGGGACCTTGTACCCGGGGCATGCCCTCCTCTCACTGTGACCATCAGGGACATTGTGCCCGGGGCATGCCCTCCTCTCACTGTGACCATCAGGGACCTTGCACCCGGGGCATGCCCTCCTCTGACTGTGACCATCAGGGACCTTGTACCCGGGTCATGCCCTCCTCTCACTGTGACCATCAGGGACCTTGTACCCGGGGCATGCCCTCTTCTCACTGTGACCATTAGGGACCTTGCACCGGGTGCATGCCCCCCTCTCACTGTTACCATCAGGGACCTTCCACCCGGGGCATGCCCTCCTCTCACTGTGACCATCAGGGACCTTGTACCTGGGGCATGCCCTCCTCTCACTGTGACCATCAGGGACCTTGTACCCGGGGAATGCCCTCTTCTCACTGTTACCATCAGGGACCTTCCACCCGGGGCATGCCCTCCTCTCACTGTGACCATCAGGGACCTTGTACCTGGGGCATGCCCTCCTCTCACTGTGACCATCAGGGACCTTGCACCCGGGGCATGCCCTCTTCTCACTGTTACCATCAGGGACCTTGTACCCGGGGAATGCCCTCCTCTCACTGTGACCATCAGGGACCTTGCACCCGGGGCATGCCCTCCTCTCACTGTGACCATCAGGGACCTTGCACCCGGGGAATGCCCTCTTCTCACTGTGACCATCAGGGACCTTGCACCGGGTGCATGCCCTCCTCTCACTGTTACCATCAGGGACCTTCCACCCGGGGCATGACCTCCTCTCACTGTGACCATCAGGGACCTTGTACCTGGGGCATGCCCTCTTCTCACTGTGACCATCAGGGACCTTGCACATGGGGCATGCCCTCTTCTCACTGTTACCATCAGGGACCTTGTACCCGGGGAATGCCCTCCTCTCACTGTGACCATCAGGGACCTTGCACCCGGGGCTTGCCCTCCTCTCACTGTGACCATCAGGGACCTTGTACCCGGGGCATGCCCTCCTCTCACTGTGACCATCAGGGACCTTGCACCCGGGGAATGCCCTCTTCTCCCTGTGACCATCAGGGACCTTGTACCCGGGGCATGCCCTCCTCTCACTGTGACCATCAGGGACCTTGCACCCGGGGAATGCCCTCTTCTCCCTGTGACCATCAGGGACCTTGTACCCGGGGCATGCCCTCCTCTCACTGTGACCATCAGGGACCTTGCACCCGGGGCATGCCCTCCTCTCACTGTGACCATCAGGGACCTTGTACCCGGGGCATGCCCTCTTTTCACTGTGACCATCAGGGACCTTGCACCCGGGGCATGCCCTCCTCTCACTGTGACCATCAGGGACCTTGTACCTGGGGCATGCCCTCCTCTCACTGTGACCATCAGGGACCTTGTACCCGGGGCATGCCCTCCTCTCACTGTGACCATCAGGGACCTTGTACCCGGGGCATGCCCTCTTCTCACTGTGACCATCAGGGACCTTGCACCCGGGGCATGCCCTCCTCTCACTGTGACCATGAGGGACCTTGTACCCGGGGCATGCCCTCTTCTCACTGTGACCATCAGGGACCTTGCACCCGGGGAATGCCCTCCTCTCACATTGACCATCAGGGACCTTGCACCCGGGGCATGCCCTCCTCTCACTGTGACCATCTGGGACCTTGTACCCAGGGTGTGCCCTCCTCTCACTGTTACCATCAGGGACCTTGTTCCCGGGGCGTGCCCTCCTTCCACTGTGACCATCAGGGACCTTGTACCCGGGGCATGCCCTCCTCTCACTGTGACCATCAGGGACCTTGTACCCGGGGCATGCCCTCCTCTCACTGTGACCATCAGGGACATTGTGCCCGGGGCATGCCCTCCTCTCACTGTGACCATCAGGGACCTTGCACCCGGGGCATGCCCTCCTCTGACTGTGACCATCAGGGACCTTGTACCCGGGGCATGCCCTCCTCTCACTGTGACCATCAGGGACCTTGTACCCGGGGCATGCCCTCTTCTCACTGTGACCATTAGGGACCTTGCACCGGGTGCATGCCCTCCTCTCACTGTTACCATCAGGGACCTTCCACCCGGGGCATGCCCTCCTCTCACTGTGACCATCAGGGACCTTGTACCTGGGGCATGCCCTCCTCTCACTGTGACCATCAGGGACCTTGTACCTGGGGAATGCCCTCTTCTCACTGTTACCATCAGGGACCTTCCACCCGGGGCATGCCCTCCTCTCACTGTGACCATCAGGGACCTTGTACCTGGGGCATGCCCTCCTCTCACTGTGACCATCAGGGACCTTGCACCCGGGGCATGCCCTCTTCTCACTGTTACCATCAGGGACCTTGTACCCGGGGAATGCCCTCCTCTCACTGTGACCATCAGGGACCTTGCACCCGGGGCATGCCCTCCTCTCACTGTGACCATCAGGGACCTTGCACCCGGGGAATGCCCTCTTCTCACTGTGACCATCAGGGACCTTGCACCGGGTGCATGCCCTCCTCTCACTGTTACCATCAGGGACCTTCCACCCGGGGCATGACCTCCTCTCACTGTGACCATCAGGGACCTTGTACCTGGGGCATGCCCTCTTCTCACTGTGACCATCAGGGACCTTGCACATGGGGCATGCCCTCTTCTCACTGTTACCATCAGGGACCTTGTACCCGGGGAATGCCCTCCTCTCACTGTGACCATCAGGGACCTTGCACCCGGGGCTTGCCCTCCTCTCACTGTGACCATCAGGGACCTTGTACCCGGGGCATGCCCTCCTCTCACTGTGACCATCAGGGACCTTGCACCCGGGGAATGCCCTCTTCTCCCTGTGACCATCAGGGACCTTGTACCCGGGGCATGCCCTCCTCTCACTGTGACCATCAGGGACCTTGCACCCGGGGAATGCCCTCTTCTCCCTGTGACCATCAGGGACCTTGTACCCGGGGCATGCCCTCCTCTCACTGTGACCATCAGGGACCTTGCACCCGGGGCATGCCCTCCTCTCACTGTGACCATCAGGGACCTTGCACCCGGGGCATGCCCTCCTCTCAGTTTGACCATCAGGGACCTTGCACCCGGGGAATTCCCTCTTCTCACAGTGACCATCAGGGACCTTGTACCCGGAGAATGCCCTCTTCTCACTGTTACCAGCAGGGACCTTGCACCCGGGGAGTTCCCTCCTCTCACTTTGACCATCAGGGACCTTGCACCCGGGGAATGCCCTCTTCTCACTGTGACCATCAGGGACCTTGTACCCGGGGCATGCCCTCCTCTCACTGTGACCATCAGGGACCTTGCACCCGGGGTATGCCCTCTTCTCACTGTGACCATCAGGGACCTTTTACCCGGGGCATGCCCTGCTCTCACTGTGACCATCAGGGACCTTGTACACGGGGCATGCCCTCCTCTCACTGTTACCATCAGGTACCTTGCACCCGGGGAATGCCCTCTTCTCACTGTTACCATCAGGGACCTTGCACCGGGGGCATGCCCTCCTCTCACTGTGACCATCAGGGACCTTGCACCCGGGGAATGCCCTCTTCTCACTGTTACCATCAGGGACCTTGCACCCGGGGCATGCCCTCCTCTCACTGTTACCATCAAGGACCTTGTACCCGAGGCATGCCCTCTTCTCACTGTGACCATCAGGGACCTTGCACCCGGGGAATGCCCTCCTCTCACTGTGACCATCAGGGACCTTGCACACGGGGAATGCCCTCTTCTCACTGTTACCATCAGGGACCTTGCACGCGGGGAATGCCCTCCTCTCACTGTGACCATCAGGGTCCTTGCACATGTGGCATGCCCTCTTCTCACTGTGACCATCAGGGACCTTGCACCCGGGGCATGCCCTCTTCTCACTGTTACCATCAGGGACCTTAAACCCGGGGCATGCCCTCCTCTCACTGTGACCATCAGGGGGCTTGTACCCGGGGCGTGCCCTCCTCCCACTGTGACCATCAGGGACCTTGTACCCAGGGCGTGCCCTCCTCTCACTGTTACCATCAGGGGCCTTGTACCCGGGGCGTGCCCTCCTCCCACTGTGACCATCAGGGACCTTGTACCTGGGGCATGCCCTCCTCTCGCTGTGACCATCAGGGACCTTGTACCCGGGGCATGCCCTCCTCTCACTGTGACCATCAGGGACCTTGTACCCGGGGCATGCCCTCCTCTCACTGTGACCATCAGGGACCTTGTACCCGGGGCATGCCCTGCTCTTACTGTGACCATCAGGGATCTTGTACCCGGGGCATGCCCTCCTCTCACTGTGACCATCAGGGACCTTGTACCCGGGGCATGCCCTCCTCTCACTGTGACCATCAGGGACCTTGTACCCGGGGCATGCCCTCTTCTCACTGTGACCATCAGGGACCTTGTACCCGGGGCATGCCCTCTTCTCACTGTTACCATCAGGGACCTTGTACCCGTGGCATGCCCTGCTCTCACTGTGACCATCAGGGACCTTGTACCCGGGACATGCCCTCTTCTCACTGTTACCATCAGGGACCTTGCACACGGGGCATGCCCTCCTCTCACTGTGACCATCAGGGACCTTGCACCCGGGGAATGCCCTCCTCTCACTGTTACCATCAAGGACCTTGTACCCGAGGCATGCCCTCTTCTCACTGTGACCATCAGGGACCTTGCACCCGGGGAATGCCCTCCTCTCACTGTGATCATCAGGGACCTTGCACACGGGGAATGCCCTCTTCTCACTGTTACCATCAGGGACCTTGCACGCGGGGAATGCCCTCCTCTCACTGTGACCATCAGGGACCTTGCACATGGGGCATGCCCTCTTCTCACTGTGACCATCAGGTACCCGGGACATGCCCTCTTCTCACTGTTACCATCAGGGACCTTGTACCCGGGGAATGCCCTCTTCTCACTGTTACCATCAGGGACCTTGAACCCGGGGCATGCCCTCCTCTCACTGTGACCATCAGGGACCTTGCACCCGGGGCATGCCCTCTTCTCACTGTTACCATCAGGGACCTTGTACCCGGGGCATGCCCTGCTCTCACTGTGACCATCAGGGACCTTGTACCCGGGACATGCCCTCTTCTCACTGTTACCATCAGGGACCTTGCACCGTGGGCATGCCCTCCTCTCACTGTGACCATCAGGGACCTTGCACCCGGGGAATGCCCTCTTCTCACTGTTACCATCAGGGACCTTGCACCCGGGGCATGCCCTCCTCTCACTGTTACCATCAGGGACCTTGCACCCGGGGCATGCCCTCCTCTCACTGTTACCATCAGGGACCTTGCACCCGGGGCTTGCCCTCCTCTCACTGTTACCATCAGGGACCTTGTACCCGGGGCATGCCCTCTTCTCACTGTGACCATCAGGGAGGAGTTTCAGAAGCCTGAAGATAGACACTCAGCGATTCAGGAACAGCTTCTTCCCCTCTGCCATCCGATTCCTGAACAGACACTGAACCCATGAAGACTACCTTACGACTTCCTTTTTCTATTTTTTTTGCACTACTTGTTTAATTTAACTATGTAACATATTAACGTGAACTGTAATTCACAGTTTCTCTCTATTATTCTGTGCATCATTGTACTGCTGCCACAAAGCTGACAAATTTTGCAACGTGTGCCTTCTTCTGATTCTGACAGCAAAATAAACGTACAAACCGGAGCTCCTGCCTCCGATATTTTCTCTGTGAACCATTAGCAATGTTCTTAGGGGAAGACTGATGCTGAGTCCCCTGTGTACAGTGCAGCGGTCAGAGCCTGCAGCTTCAATCAGCAGTTTTCTTTTTGTTTACTGAACCCAGGACGTTGATCTCCGTTTGTAACTAAGCACTTTTGTATCTATCTTTGGCTTCTATCCCACAAAGGCGGCGTTTAATGAGCTTTTCAACCTTGGAGCCTAAAGGGCATTCCAAGTGGCTTTCATCCATTGAAATGAAGGCCTGTGGAAATGGGATACCAGCCCTCCGGTCGCCTCAGCACAGTGATTTACAATACCTCTCGCAGCAACCTGAAGTATTTCCAGACTGACCCATAAAAGCTAATCAGGTGAGCACTGGATTACATAGCACCACCTCTTTCCAGTGACATTCCACCGAAGGCTGAAAAACCCGGAGTAGGTCACGTTCCAGCGGGACACATCACAAGACGGCAATGCACGTGGTCACAGCGGCCTCTCCCCAGATCTAAACAGCCCCAAAATCTCCTGCCCGGTTTGTCTTTTCTATGATAAAAAAAGAACCTGAACTTGAACTTGAATTTGCACCAGTTATGTATCTGGATCATAAACTCTGGTCACAATCAATATTAACTCACCTTCCCCCCATCAGACTCACAACCGAAAGCAGGGTCGATGGGACAAATGCCCTAATTCCGATCCAGTATGTCTTACCGGATGACATTCAGAACTTTTTAATTCCCATTTTGAGAAAATGACACCTCCACCTCTGGAATGTCATAACAATATTGGCTTCCTACGAGAAAAATAGTGGGGAGGGGGGAGTCTCATTGAAACCTATCGAATATTGAAAGGCCTAGATAGAGTGGATGTGGAGAGGATGTTCCCTACAGTGGGTGAGCCTAGGACCAGAGGCCACAGTCTCAGACTAGGGGGGCATCCATTTAGAACAGAGATGAGGACGATTCTTTGTTTCATTCGGAACCTTTGGAATTCATTGCCAGTCTATTCTGCTCTGGATTTGGAGCAAGAAGGCTGCAAATGAACAGCTGAGGATTTCCGAAGCGAAGGCAGTTTTACTACTCGGGGTAAAAGAGAGGCGAGACTGCGCAGGTGTTTGACTTCAGCCAGTAGAGTGCGAAAGGTTTAAAAAGAAGACTGCCATATCCAGCGGGCAGTGGGGTGAGAGGTAGCAGAGTGGCAGAAATTTGGCTCAGATGGGCTTAGGTGGTAATGAGGCAAAGTGGTTTACCTGTGTTAGTTGTGGAAAGGAAGCAGTATGTGTGTGAGGCCAGTTTTCTATGCTCACTGTCTCCCAGCCTCCCGGACAGCCATATCTGCACCCGGTGTGTCAATTTGCAGCTCCTTAGGGACCACGTTAATGAACTGGAGATGTAGCTCGATGACCTTCGTCTGGTCAGGGAGAGTGAGGAGGTGATAGAGAGGAGTTATAGGCAGGTGGTCACACCGAGGCCACAGGAAACAGACAAGTGGGTAACAGTCAGGAGGGAGAAGGGTAAGAGGTACTAGAGAGTACCCCAGTGGCTGTCCCCCTTGACAATAAGTACTCCAGTTTGAGTACTGTTGGGGGGGGACAGCCCACCTGGTGGAAGCGACAGTGGCCGTGCCTCCGGCACAGAGTCCGGCCCTGTGGCTCAGGAGGGTAGGGAAGGGAAGAGGAAGGCAGCAGTGATAGGGGACTCTATAGTTAGGGGTTCAGACAAGCGATTCTGTGGATGCAGGAAAGAAACTCGGATGGTAGTTTGCCTCCCAGGTGCCAGGGTCTGGGATGTTTCAGATCACATCCAAAATATCCTGCGGTGGGAGGGAGAACAGCCAGAGTTTGTGGTACATATTGGTACCGATGACATAGGTAGGAAAAGGGAAGAGGTCCTGAAAACAGACTACAGGGAGTAATCTCAGGATTGCTGCCAGTGCCACGCAATAGTGAGTACAGGAATAAAATGAGGAGGAGGATAAATCCATGGCTGAGGGATTGGAGCAGGGGGCAGGGATTCAGATTTCTGGATCATTGGGACCTCTTTTGGGGCACACACCTGTACAAATAGGATGGGTTGCACTTGAATCCCAGGGGGACCAATATCCTGGCAGGAAGGTTTGCTAAGGCTACTGGGGTGAGTTTAAACTAGAATTGTTGGGGGATGGATAGAGAAAGCTTGTAGACAGTGCTAGAGGGAGGATAGGCAGGTGATAGAGAAGGGACACGCTCATACTGAAGGCTTGAGATGTGTCTATTTTAATGCAAGGAATGTTGTGAACAAAGCTTAGTGCGTGGATCAATACTTGGAGATATGATGTTGTGACCATTACAGAGACTTGGGTGGCTCAGGGGCAGGAATGGTTACTTCAAGTGCCAGGCTTTAGATGTTTCAGAAAGGACAGGGAGGGAGACAAAAGAAGTGGGGGTGTGGTACTGTTGATCAGAGATAGTGTCACGGCTGCAGAAAAGGTGGACGCCAGGGAGGGATTGTCTACGGAGTCTCTGTGGGTGGAGCTTAGGAACAGGAAGGGGTCAATAACTTTACTGGGTGTTTTTTATAGGCCGCCTAATAGTAACAGGGACATCGAGGAGCAGATAGGGAAACAGATCCTGGAAAGGTGTAATAATAACAGAGTTGTCGTGATGGGAGATTTTAGTTTCCCAAATATCGATTGGCATCTCCCTAGAGAAGGGGTTTAGATGGGGTTGAGTTTGTTAGGTGTGTTCAGGAAGGTTTCTTGACATCGTATGAGGATAAGCCTACAGAGGAGAGGCTGTCCTTGATCTAGTATTGGGAAATGAACCTGGTCAGGTGTCAGGTCTCTCAATGGGAGAGCATTTTGGAGATAGTGATCACAGTTCTATCTCCTTTACCATAGCATTGGAGAGAGATAGGAGCAGACAAGTTAGAAAAGCTTTAATTGGCGTAAGGGGAATTATGAGGCTATCAGGCAGGGAATTGGAAGCTTAAATTGGGATCAGATGTTCTCAGGGAAATGTACGGAAGAAATGTGGCAAATGTTCAGGGGATATTTGTGTGGAGTTCTGCATAGGAATGTTCCAATGAGACAGGGAAGTTATGGAAGGGTACAGGAACCGTAGTGTACAAAGGTTGTAATAAATCCAGTCAAGAAGAAAAGATAAGCTTACAAAAGGTTCAGAGAGCTAGGTAATGATAGAGATCTAGAAGTTTATAAGGCTAACAGGAAGGGGCTTAGAAAGGAAATTAGGAGAGCCAGAAGGGGCCATGAGAAGGCCTTGGTGGGCAGAATTGAGGAAAACCCCAAGGCATTCTACAAGTATGTGAAGAGCAAGAGGATAAGATGTGAAAGAATAGGATCTATCAAGTGTGACAGTGAAAAAGTGTGTATAGAACTGCAGGAAATAGCAGAGGTAATATACTCTGTGAACAGCAATATGGTTTCAGAAAAAACAGAACCACTACAATAGCATGAATAGATTTTGTAGCAGAAATATCAAATGCTATAGAAAGAAATGGATACACAGTGGGAATATTCCTCAAACAAAAAAAAGCATTTGACACCATTGACCATAAACTATTATTAACAAAATTAGAAAGATCTGGTATTAGAGAGGTGGCACAAGACTGGTTAAGTAGTTATTTGGAAGACAGGTATCAGTATGTACATATAAACAACTCAAATTCAAAACTTTTGAGGGTAACTTGGGGGGGTTCCACAAGGTTCAGTGCTTGGTCTATTGCTGTTCATTTTGTATATAAACGATATATGTATGGTCTCTCAGACAGTAAAATGTATATTATTTGCTGATGATACAACTATATTTTGTAGTGGGGAACATCTGAAACAACTTTTGGATACAGTGCAAAAAGAACTAAAAATTATAAACAAATGGTTTGATACTAACAAATTATCACTGAATCTAAGTAAAACTAAATTCATAATATTTGGAAACTGCGTACCAAACTCATATTGTAAACTTAGAATAAATGATGTTGAAATTGATAAGATGTCTGAAACTAAATTTTTAGGAGTGTAATAGGTAGTAAATCAAGCTGGAAACCACAAATAAATTAGCTCAAAGCAAAAATGTCAAAATCTATTGCAATACTGTACAAAGTGCAAGATCTCTTAAATCATGAATCTTTGTATACATTATACTGTTCACATAGTCCCATACTTACTGTGTAGAGGTATGGGGAAATACATACAAAACAAATACAAACTCAATTTTTCTACTCCAAAAGAAAGCCATACAAATTGTAAACAAGACAAGTTATTATGAGCCAACCAATCCACTATTTATTCAACTAAACACTTTAAAATTCAGAGATTTCGTGGATTTTAAAATAGTACAAACTATGTATAACATAAAAAATGGACAGTTACCACAAAGTATCCAAAGGTTGTTTAAAATGAGAGAAAGTCAACATGATTTTAGAGGAACATGTATATTCCAAGAACAAATGTAAAAAATCATCGTATTTCAGTCAGAGGGGTGAATCTATGGAACAGTTGTAGTGAGAATTTAAAAACATGCACCACACTTAACAAGTTTAAAAAGTTATTTAAAAATTATTTAATGAACAAATATACATGATTTAAAATGAATGGGGGTAATGTAAATAAATGATGCTTGGAATTGGATTTTGTGTTAAAAGATTATGAAATTTGTGTTTTGATGTGATGATTGACAAATATCTTTCTGTATAAGTAAGGGGGTAGGCGTAATAAGCTGTAGATTCAGCGTACACCCTTTCGGTACACCCATCGGAAAATGATGCTTTTTGTTATGTTTGTACTGACCAGAATAAAGTTTCATTCATTCATACTTAATGAATACTTTACTTCAGTATTCACGATGGAAAAGGATCTTGGTGATTGTAGTGATGACTTGCAGCAGACTGAAAAGCTTGAGCATGGAGCTATTAAGGAAGAGGATGTGCTGGAGCTTTTGGACAGCATCAAGTTGGATAAGTTGCTGGGACCAGATGAGATGTACCCCAGGCTACTGTGGGAGGTGAGGGAGGAGATTGCTGAGCCTCTGGCAATGATCAATGGGGACGAGAGAGGTTCCGGAGGATTGGAAGATTGCGGATGTTGTTCCCTTATTAAGAAAGGGAGTAGAGATAGCCCAGGGAATTATAGACCAGTGAGTCTTACCTCAGTGGTTGGTAAGTTGATGGAGATGATCCCGAGAGGCAGGATTTATGAACATTTGGAGAGGTGTAATATGATTAAGAATAGTCAGCATGACTTTGTGAAAGGCAGGTCGTGCCTTACGAGCCTGATTGAATTTTTTGAGGATGTGACTAAACATATTGATGAAGGAAGAGCAGTAGATGTGGTGTATATGGATTTCAGCAAGGCATTTGATAAGTTACCCCATGCAAGGCTTATTGAGAAAGTAAGGAGACATGGGATCCAAGGGGACATTGCTTTGTGGATCCAGAACTGGCTTGCCCACAGAAGGCAAAGAGTGGTTGTAGACGGGTCATATTCTGCATGGGGATCAGTCACCAGTGGTGTGCCTCAGGGATCTGTTCTGGGACCCTTACTCTTCATGATTTTTATAAATGACCTGGATGAGGAAGTGGAGGAATGGGTTAGTAAGTTTGCTGATGACACAAAGGTTGGAGGTGTTGTGGATAGTGTGGAGGGCTGTCAGAGGTTACAGCGGGACATTGATAGGATACAAAACTGGGCTGAGAAATGGCAAATGGAGTTCAACACAGATAAGTGTGAGGTGGTTCAGTTTGGTAGGTCAAATATGATGGCAGAATATAGTATTAATGGTAAGACTCTTGGCAGTGTGGAGGATCAGAGGGATCTTGGGGTCTGAGTTCATAGGACACTCAAAACTGCTGTGCAGGTTGACCGTGTGGTTAAGGCAGCATACGGTGCATTGGCCTTCACCAACCATGGGATTGAGTTTAAGAGCCGAGAGGTAACATTGCAGCTAAATAGACCCTGGTCAGACCCCACTTGGAGTACTGTGCTCAGTTCTGGTCGCCTCACTACAGGAAGGATGTGGAAACCATAGAAAGGGTGCAGAGGAGATTTACAAGGATGTTGCCTGGATTGGGGAGCATGACTTGTGAAAACAGGTTAAGTGACCTTAGCCTTTTCTCCTTGGAGCGACGGAGGTTGAGAGGTGACCTGATAGAGGTGTACAAGATAATGAAAGACATTGTTCATGTGGATAGTCAGAGGCTTTTTCCCAGGGCTGAAATGGCTGCCACAAGAGGACACAGGTTGGGGAGTAGGTACAGAGGAGATGTCAGGAGTAAGTTTTTTTACTCAGAGAGTGGTGAGTGCGTGGAATGGTCTGCCAGCAACGGTGGTGGAGACGGATACGATAGGGTCTTTTCAGAGATTTTTGGATAGGTACATGGAGCTTAGAAAAATAGAGGGCTATGGGTAAGCCCAGTAATATCTAAGATAGGGACATGTTCAGCACAACTTTCAGGGCCACAGGGCCTGTATCGTGCTGTAGGTTTTTGTGTTTCTGTGTTAGAAGGCTAAGTCAATGGATCTATTTCAAGTGGAGGTTGATAGTTTCTTGATTAGTCAGAGTGTCAAAGGTTACAGGGAGAAGGCGGGAGAATGGGGTTGAGATGGAAAATGAATCAGCCATGATGAAATGATAGAGCAGCCTCAATGGGCCAAATGGCCTCATTCTGTTCCTATGGTTTATGGTCCTATAGTGCTGAGCACTGTTAGCTGCACTCACAAGTTCTCCAGTGGTTAACCTGGATCTTTTCATTAACTCAAAGTATTTAATCCTCAAATGATTATGGTGAGTGCCATGTTTCCTGGAGAGCTCCACCTCCTGATGGGAGTCCATCCTGTTGGATATTTTCAGCTCCCAGACCTGAGAACTACATCCTGGGAGAAGAAAACTACTTTCTACTTCCAATACACAGAGAGCATTCTGACAGGCTGCATCACTGTCTGGTATGGAGGGGCTACTGCAGTGGACCGAAAGAAGCTGCAGAAGGTCGGAAGTCTAGTCAGCTCCATCTTGGGCACTGGTCTGCAAAGTACCCAGGACATCTTTAGGGAGCGGGGTCTCAGAAAGGCAGCGTCCATTATTAAGGACCTCCAGCACCCGGGGCATGCCCTTTTCTCACTGTTACCATCAGGAAGGAGCTACAGAAGCCTGAAGGCACACACTCAGCGATTCAGGAACAACTTCTTCCCCTCTGCCATCCGATTCCTAAATGGACATTGAACCCTTGGACACTACCTCACTTTTTTAATATATATTATTTCTGCATTTTGTATGATTTCTGTGCAACAGTTTCTTCCCCCAAGCCATCAGAGTCCTCAATACCCAGAGTCTAGACTGACATCTACATCATTTATTATTATATTTGTCCTCTACTGTGCCTGTTGTCTTGTTTATTAATTATTGTACTGCCTTGCACTGTTCTGTGCACTTTATGTAGTCCTGTGCAGGTCTGTAGTCTAGTGCAGTTTTATATTGTTTTATGTAGTCTAGTGTAACCTTGAGTTGTCTCACATAGTCCAGTGTAGTTTTGTGTTGTTTCATGTAGCACCAGGGTCCTGGAGGAATGCTGTTTCATTTTTACTGTGTACTGTACCAGCAGTTTATGGTCGAAATGACAATAAACTTAAGAACTTGATTTTTAATCTATTCACCTTACCGTAATTGATTTACCTACTTATTTATTATTATTATTATTATTATTATTATTTTATTTTGTTTTATTTTCTTCTATATTATGTAACGCATTGAACTGCTGCTGCTAAGTTAACAAATTTCACGTCACATGCCGGTGATAATAAACCTGATTCTGATTCCGATTCTAATTCTGACTTCTCTGGCTTTCAACATCAGTTCTCACTTTCACCACACCGAGTGACCAGAGAGAGAGCCACCCAGGCTCTGTATGAGGACAGATTTAGAAAATGCACTGTGTCCTGAAGACGATACTGGGTTCCCTGTAGTTTATGCCTAGTAGTTACAGTCACTCTTGTTGTGGCCATATTAAGTCGTGGGGCAGACTTGAGGAGACCGGTGGCTGACACTTGCACCTGTTTTTCTCTGTCTTTTCAAATACAAGACAGAAGTTGTAGCCTACGAAAGAGAAACAAGGAGACCTGGAATCCGAGAGCTTCAGAGCAGACAAGAGGCTCTGAAAGCCAACGGGAAGAAGACAATTCTTAGGCTCCTAGAGTGATGTTAGCTTCCAGCTGAGAGCTGTTGTCTGGAATATGGACAACAAGGTGCAAAGTAAATTTTATTATCAGAGTACGTATATGTCACCAGATATAACTCTGAGATTCATTTTCCTGCGGGCGAACTCAGACAACAAACTGTGCAAACGTAATGGCAACAAATATCAAGAAAATGAAATAACAAGGTAAAGTTTCCTTAAAGTGAGATAACTGGTTTTGGGAACATCTCGGCGGATGAGCAAGAGAGTGTAGTTACCCCTTTGGTTCAAGAGGCCGATAGTTCAGTAACTGCTTTCGATCTTGGTGGTGCGAGTCATTAAAATACATAGAAACCTACAGCACAATACAGGCCCTTCGGCCCACAATGCTTTGCTGAGCATGTACTTAATTTAAAAATTACCTAGGGTTACCCACAGCCCTCTATTTTTCTAAGCTCCATGCACCTATCCAGGAGTCTCTTAAAAGACCCTATCGTATCTGCCTCCACCATCATCGCTGGCAGCCCATTTCACGCACTCACCCCTCTCTGCATAAAAACTTACCCCTGACATCTCCTCTGTACCTACCTCCAAACACCTTAAAACTGTGCCCTCTCATGTTAGCCATTTCAGCCCCGGGAAAAAGCCTCTGACAATCCACAAAATCAATGCCTCTCATCACCTTATACACCTCTATCAAGTCACCTCTCATCCTCCGTCGCTTCAAGGAGAAAAGGCCGAGTTCATTCAACCTAATCTCATAAGGCATGCTCCCCATTCCAGGTAACATCCTTGTAAATCTCCTCTGCACTCTTTCTGTGGTTTCCACATCCTTCTGTAGTGAGGCGACCAGAACTGAGCACAGTACTCCAAGTGGGGTCTGACCAGGGTCCTACAACATTACCTCTTGGCTCTTGAACTCAATCCCATGGTTGATGAACCCAATGAACCGTACACCTTCTTAACCACAGAGTCAACCTGCATAGCAGCTTTGAGTGTCCTATGGACTTGGACCCCAAGATTCCTCTGATCTTCTACACTGCCGAGAGTCTTACCCTTAATACTATATCTTGCCATCATATTTGACCTACCAAAATGAACCACCTCTCACTTATCTGGGTTGAACTCCATCTGCCACTTCTCAGCCCAGTTTTGTATCCTATCAATGTCCCGCTGTAACCTCTGACAGTCCTCCACACTATCCACAACACCCCCAACCTTTGTGTCATTAGCAAATTTACTAACCCATCCCTCCACTTCCTCATCCAGGTCATTTATAAAGATCACAAAGAGTAGGGGTCCCAGAACAGATCCCTGAGGCACACCATTGGTCACTGACTTCTTTAGCTTCTGTGGGCAAGCCAGTTCTGGATCCACAAAGCAATGTCCCCTTGGATCCCATGCCTCCTTACTTTCTCAATAAGCCTTGCATGGGGTACCTTATCAAATGCCTTACTGAAATCCATATACACTACATCTACTCCTCTTCCTTCATCAATGTGTCCAGTCACATCCTCAAAAAATTCAATCAGGCTCGTAAGGCACGACCTGCTCTTGACAAAGCTATGCTGGCTATTCCTAATCATATTACACATCTCCAAATGTTCATAAATCCTGCCTCTCAGGATCTTCTCCATCAGCATACCAACCACTGAGGTAAGACTCACTGGTCTATAATTTCCTGGGCTATCTCTACTCCCTTTCTTGAATAAAGGAGCAATACCCGCAACCCTCCAATCCTCCAGAACCTCTCCCGTCCCCATTGATGATGCAAAGATCATTGCCAGAGGCTCAGCAATCTCCTCCCTCGCTTCCCCCAGAAGGCTGGGGTACATCTCATCTGGTCCTGCTAACTTAACTTACTTGACGCTTTCCAAAAGCTCCAGCACATGCTGTTTCTTAATGTCCATGTGCTCAAACATTCAGTCCTAAGGCACTTGTACCTCCCACCTGATGGCAGCAGCAGGAAGAGAGCACGGCCTGGGTGATGAGGATCTCAGATGATGGACTCTGCTTTCCTGCAACAGCCTTTCATGTCGATTTGCTCAGTGGCTGGGAGAGCTTTCCCTGTGACGTGATGGTCTGAAGCCATTAGCGCTTGTGTGATTTTCAATCCATCGTTCTCTTAGAGAGCGATGCTGCGGCCAATAAGCCTACAAAATTAGAACCTGCAATCTAAATCAAATGTTCCCTCCATTCCGGAAGAATGAAGAAGATGGAAGATGATAATGACGCCTGGACATCAGAAAGAAAACAACTCGTGGGAAAAATTGATAAACTTGAAAATTTTAGTAGACGCAACAATATTAAAATTGTTGGACTTAAAGAAGGTACCGAAGGAGAAGACCCAATAAATTTTTTTCAAAAATGGATTCCTGAAAAATTGGAAATGGGAGAAGAACCTTTAATTGAGATTGAAAGGGTGCACAGAGCTTTAAGACCAAGATCTCAAGATGATCAAAATCCGCGATCAATTTTGATAAGATGTTTAAGATATCAGGATAAAGAAAAGATTTTGAGGGCGGCTGCCCAGGGTGCTAAAAGAAGAAAAGGTCCGTTGATGATAGCTGAGAAACCAGTTCTTTTTTATCCTGATATAAGTTATAACCTTTTGAAGAGAAAGAAAGAATTTAACCCAGCTAAAAAGGTTTTGTGGGAAAAAGGTTATAAGTTTTCAATGCGTCACCCAGCAACACTGATAATTTTTTTGGAGGAAGGAAAAAGATTTTTTTCTGACTATCAAGATGCGGAGGTGTTTGCACAAAGACTTCCATCTATTCGTTGATTAAAAGCGGAGATTTCTAAATGTAATGGTTAAAGACGAAGACAGAGAAAGTAAAGGGAACTGATGGACATTTAAGGACGATATAAGGGAGAAAAGTAATATTTTAGAAATATTAATTGAGAATGGTATGTTTTTTTTTATATATATATATCTTTCATGTTGCGGGGGGGCTGGGGAGCTTTGAATCGGTTACTGCGGGATTCACGTGTGTAATCATGGCGATTGCCATGACCCGTACAATAGAGGGGGGTAATGTTGTGTTTCTTTTTTTTCACAACATTAGTAGGGGGGTATTTTGTTTTTTTCTTTATTTTCTATTTTTCTTTTATTCTTTTGCCTGGATGATTGGTGGGGACACACATAGCAACATGGAGACTTCTAAAAAGATTTCCCAGGATATAATGAGAGTTGAAAGATTAGGTATTATTATAGATTGGAGTAACATAAATAAAAATAATGACTAATTTATTGAATTTTTTAAGTTTTAATGTTAATGGGCTTAATGGACCAATAAAAAGAAAAAGAATTTTAACATACATTAAAAAAATGAAAATAGATATAGCTTTCTTACAAGAAACTCATTTAACGGATATAGAACATCAGAAATTAAAAAGAGACTGGGTTGGAAATGTTATTGCAGCTTCATTTAATTCAAAGGCAAGAGGAGTTGCAATTTTGGTTAATAAAAATTTACCAATTAAAATACAAAATGTATTAATTGATTCGGCAGGAAGATATTTAATTATACATTGTCAAATTTTTTCAGAACTATGGACTCTTATGAATATTTATGCACCAAATGAAAATGATGTAAAATTTATACAGGAGGTTTTTTTGAATTTGGCTAATGCACATGATAAAATATTAATAGGTGGAGATTTTAATTTTTGTTTAGATCCAGTTTTAGATAGATCAACAAAGGCTATTACAAAATCAAAAGTAGCAAAATTAACTCTATCATTGATGAAAGATCTAAATTTGATTGATATATGGAGAAGAATCAATCCAAAAGAAAGGGATTATTCATTTTATTCAAATAGACATAAAACATATTCAAGGATAGATTTTTTCCTGTTATCAACAAATATTCAAGATAGAGTGAAAAACATGGAATATAAAGCTAGAATATTGTCTGATCACTCTCCTTTAATAATGACAATGATAATGACAGATAAAGAGGAATCAATTTATAGATGGAGATTTAATTCAATTTTACTAAAACGTCAAGATTTTTGTGATTTTATGAAAAAACAGATTCAGTTCTTTTTAGATACAAATTTACATTCAGTTGATGATAAATTTATATTGTGGGAAGCAATGAAAGCATATTTGAGAGGTCAGATAATAAGTTATACTTCTAAAATTAAGAAGGAATATATGATAGAAATAGATCAATTGGAAAAGGAGATTATAAAATTAGAAAAAGAATCTCAAAGAAACATGACAGAAGAAAAACGAAGACAACTTATTAATAAGAAGTTAAAATATAATACACTCCAGACATATCGAACAGAAAAAGCAATTATGAGAACTAAACAGAGATATTATGAATTAGGTGAAAGATCACATAAAGTTCTTGCATGGCAGTTAAAAACAGACCAGATTTCTAAAACAATAAATGCAATTCGAACAAAAGTGAATGAAATTACTTATAAACCTCTAGAAATTAATGAGGCTTTTAAGAATTTTTATTCTGAGTTGTATAAATCAGAATCAAAGAATGACGATGTTAAGATAGAAGAATTTTTATCACAAATAACTCTTCCAAAATTAAATACAGAAGAACAGAAGGGATTAGGTATGTCTTTTACAGTGAAAGAAGTTGAAGAAGCATTGGGATCACTTCAAAGTAATAAATCTCCAGGAGAAGATGGTTTTCCACCTGAATTTTATAAAAAGTTTAAAGATTTATTAATTCCTCCTTTTATGGAATTAATAGATCAGGCGGAAAGAACGCATAAACTTCCAGAATCTTTTTCAACAGCTATTTTAATAGTATTGCCAAAAAAAGATAGAGACCTTTTAAAACCAGCATCATATAGACCTATTTCTTTATTAAACACTGATTATAAAATAATAGCAAAAATCTTATCTAATAGATTATCTAAATGCTTACCAAAATTAGTGCATATGGATCAAACAGGATTTATCAAAAATAGACAATCGGCAGATAATGTAACTCGGTTATTTAGTATAATACATTTAGCACAAAAGAGGGAGGAAATGAGTGTGGCGGTTGCTTTAGATGCAGAGAAAGCATTTGATAGATTGGAATGGGATTTTTTATTTAAGGTATTGGAAAAATATGGACTAGGAACATCATTTATAAAATGGATTAAAACCTTGAATGCTAATCCCAAAGCTAAAGTAGTGACAAATGGTCAAATTTCAACATCATTTCAGTTAACAAGATCAACTCGGCAAGGTTGCCCACTATCACCTGCTTTGTTTGTGTTGGCAATAGAACCATTAGCTGAATTAATTAGAATGGACCCAGATATTAAGGGTTTCAGAGTTAATCAGGAAGAATACAAGATTAACTTATTTGCTGATGATGTTCTAATTTATTTAACAGATCCATTACATTCACTACGCAAATTATCTTATAGACTAGAAGAATATGGGAAAATATCGGGTTATAAAATAAATTGGGATAAAAGTGAAATTTTGCCTCTTACTAAAGGAGATTATAATCAATGTCGATTAATAACTCAATTTAGATGGCCAGTAAATGGTATAAAATATTTAGGTATAAGAGTTGATAATGATATAAAAAACTTATACAAATTAAATTACTTACCACTTTTGAAAAAAATTCAGGAAGATCTTGAAAAATGGATGGCACTACCAATAACATTAGTAGGTAGAGTAAATACTATAAAAATGAATATATTCCCTAGAGTACAATATTTATTTCAATCATTACCAATACAATTACCCCAGAAGTTTTTTCAAGAGTTAAATAAATATTTGAGGAAATTTCTCTGGAAAGGTAAGATGTCCAGAATATCATTGGAAAAATTGACATGGAAATTTGATCTAGGAGGATTACAACTTCCAAATTTTAAGAATTATTATAAAGCAAATCAACTTAGATTTATTGCATCTTTTTTCGAGAAAGATAAACCGGCATGGATTAGAATAGAATTAGATAAAATAGGAGAAAATGTACCAGAAGATTTTATATACAAATGGGAATCTAAATGGATACGGGAAAAGAAAGAATCTCCTATATTAAAACATTTGATTGATTTATGGAATAAGATAAATGTTGATGATGAGATAAAAAAATCTTTATTAGCAAAGAGATCTTTAATTCAAAATAGACTTATTCCTTTTACAATGGACAATCAACTTTTATATAATTGGATTCAAAATGGGATTAGATATATAGGGAATTGTTTTGAAGGAGGTATATTAATGTCATTTGAACAATTAAAGAATAAATATAAAATATCAAACAACACTTTATTTTGTTACTTTCAATTAAGGGCTTATTTAAGAGAAAAATTAGGTCAAACAATGTTATTGCCGAAATCTAATGAAATAGAAATTTTAATTCAAAAAGGAAATATCAAAAAATTTGTATCTTGCATGTATAATTTGATTCAAAGACAGGTAATTAAGCAAGGAGTCCATAAGTCAAGACAAAAATGGGAAAGTGATTTGAATATTAAAATTGAAGAAACAAATTGGTCAAGACTATGCCTTGACAGTATGACAAATACAATAAATGTTCGGTTAAGATTAGTGCAGTATAATTTTCTACATCAATTATATATTACACCACAAAAAATAAAAAAATTTAATCCAAATTTATCGGATCAGTGTTTCCGATGTAACCAGGAAACTGGTACTTTTTTACATTCGACATGGTCTTGCTCTAAAATTCAACCTTTTTGGACAAATTTAAGACTTTTACTGGAACAAATTATAGGAACACAATTTCCTCATAATCCAATATTATTTTTACTAGGTGATATTAAAGGGATAAAACCGAAACTCAAACTAAATAAGTATCAGAAAGAATTTATAAAAATTGCACTGGCAGTAGCCAAAAAAGCTATTGCAGTTACTTGGAAATCGGATTCACATTTAAGTATAGATTCTTGGAAGAAAGAAATCTATGGTTGTATTCCATTAGAAAAAATTACTTATAATTTAAGAGATAAATATGAAACATTTTTGAAAATTTGGAGCCCTTATTTACAAAAGATAGGATTAAATATATAGATGCTTTTAAGATGAAACAATTGGTTATTAGGGGGAAGAAATAAATATACATATTAAAATTATTACGAACTCCATGGAGCATGTGGAGATCTTCCAACCACCAGGCATTCTTTCTTTCTTTCTTTCTTTCTTTCTTTCTTTCTTTCTTTCTTTTTTTTCTAAGGGGCAGTTAGGGGGGAGGGGTTAAGGGGAGGGGGTATGGGTTATATACATTGTTTTTTTCATACTTTGTAATCATTTAAAAATGCAATAAAAAATTATTTAAAAAAAAAAAAAATGTTCCCTCCATTCCAACACTTTGTAATAACCTGGTAACTACCAACAAGATGACTTTGCATCAACTGGTTATAACATCAATGAGTTAATAGCTGGTCAAAATACTATAACAGTTTGCGATTACACCCCTCTATTGTCTAAATGAATGAATGCTACAGGGACTGAATCACTGATCTGGTGGGGCGACTGCACAGGGGCGGGAAAAGCTGCAGGGTGTTGAAATCTCAGCCAACTGCATCATGGGCACTAGCTTCCCCAGCAACAAGGACGTCCTTAAAAGGAGGAATTTTCTTTTAGTCATTATCTATGGATCTCATTGCCACAGACGTCTGTGGAGGGCAAGTCTTTGGGTATATTTAAAGAGAATGCCTCAAAATGGTGGCATCTGTCATTAAAAACTCCCATCACCCAGGACGTGCCCTCTTCTCATTGCTACCATCAGACAGGAGGTACACAAGCCTGAAGACAAACACTCAATATTTCAAGAACAGTTTCTTCTCCTCTGCCATCAAATTTCTGAAAGCTCTCATTTTGTGCTACTTATTTACTTAACTGTAATTTAGTGTGCAAAACAACAATTTTCAATACATATTCCAGTGACATTAAACTGATTCCAATTCAGATTCCATAGGGTTTTGCGGGCCGGACAAAGGTTTTCCAGGCTGTTGGAGAATACCTGAACGGTAGTTATTCCACTTTTTAAATTTGTCATTGGAAGTGAGTCATTGGTAGTGAGAGAGAGGGCAGGACCCGCTTGAAACTGCCAGTCTCATCGGAGTGAGTCATTGTTTGAAGTAGCGGTTGAGAGAATGACATCTTGCAGGGTGGGAGCTGTTTGAAACTGCAAATGTCATCAGGAATCAGTCTTTTAAGGATCATTGAGAGAGTGATATCCTGCAGGGTGGGAGCGGGACAGTGTAAGAATAGCTCTACAGGCTTGGCCAAGCCTCCGGCTGAGGTTCTGTGTTTCTAGGAAGAGTTGTACGTGGCCAGTGCACTGAGAACGGGGCGTTACTGGATATTCTTGGAGTTTCCTTGTGTGAGACGCGGGAACTCCGGTCTCCCTGATAACCACATCCTCACAAAGGCTGCCGTTTGGCGACCTTCAGCTCACACGGGGGAATGGGGAGGTACAGGGAGGTGGTCCCTGGGTGACTGTCAGGAGAGGGAAAGGAGTAGACTGTGGCCGGTCCCCTCACGAACACCACTTTGGATTCTGCTGAGGTGCAGCGAACAGATCTCTGACACCGAGTCTGGCTCTGTGGCTCAGACGGGAAGGAGGGAGAAGAGGAGTTCAGTAGTGATGAGGGATTCCACAGTTAGAGCAGCAGACAGGAGATTCTTTGTACGTGATAGTCAGCTGGATGGTATTTTGCCTCCCATGTGCTGGGGTCAGAGATGTCTCGGACTGGGTCCCCAGCATTCTAAAGGGGTCAGAGGTCATGGTACATTTCGGTATCAGTGACATGGTTAGGAACTGGGAGGAGGTACTGAAGAGCGGATACAGGGAGTTGGGCAGAAAGCTGAAAAACAGGATCTCCAGCGCAGTAATCTCTGAATTGTTGCCCGTACCACATGCCAGTGAGGGTAAGAATAGGACGATTTGGAAGATGAATGAGTGACTGAGCAAGTGGTAAAGGGGGCAGGGTTTCAGGTTTCTGCATCATTTGGATCTCTTCTAGGGAAGATATGACCTGTACAGAAAGGACAGGTTACACCAGAACCCGATGGGGACCAATATCCTTGCAGGCAGGTTTACCAGAGCTGTTGGTAGAAAAATGGAAACTGGAATGTTAGGGCTGAGGAGGGGGCAGTTTTTTTTTATTAAACAAAATATACTTTATTCAAAAATAAAATTATATACAATAACCATTCAAAGACTTTCAATTCTTTGCAGTTGGTACCATTATTGTCTTTACATTTTCAAAGTTCAAAAGTTTTGCCAGCCACATGGCACTTTGTTCTTTCATATTTACATTCGGGGGGTATACCCCCAACCCCCCACCCCTCAACTCCCATGGAGGAGGACCCTAGACTGTGGTCCTTCCCCACCGGGCCCTTGCGGTGGCTGCACCGAGTTTGAGTGAGTCCCTCAGCACGTACTCCTGCAGCCGAGAATGTGCCAGTCGACAACATTCCCCCACGGACATCTCCGTGTGCTGGCAGACCATCAAGTTTCGGGCCGACCAAAGAGCTTCTTTGACCGAGCTGATGATCTGCCAGCAGCACCGGATGTTGGTCTCAGTGTGCGTCCCCGGGAACAGCCCGTAGATGAGAGAGTCCTCTGTTGCGCAGCTGCTGGGGATGAACCTCGACACTGCCCCTTCCATCCTCCTCCACACCTCGGCGAACCCACAGTGTGCAAAGAGGTGGGTCACCGACTCCTCCTCACTGCAGTCCTCCCGTGGGCAGAGGGGTGTGGAGGCGATGTTCCGGGCGTACAGGAGGGATTGGACTGGGAGGGCCCCTCTCAGCGCCAGCCAGGCGAGGTCTTGGTGAGGTCTGGTGATGAGGCATTCTGCCAGATGAACTGGACTGTCTGCTCAGGGAACCACCCCACCGTGTCCATCTCATCCTTCTCCTGCAGTGCCTGCAGGACCTTACGTGCTGACCACTGCCTGATGGCCCTGTGGTCAAAGGTGTTGACCTGAAAGAACTTCTCTACGAACGACAGGTATGGCCGCAATGACCAGCTGACAGGGGTGTTGCGCGGGAAAGGGGCCAGACCCATCCTTCGTAGCCAGGGCGACAGGTAGAACCTGGGCACGTTGTGGTACTTGGTGCTCACGTACCTGGGATCCACACACAACCTGATTCAGCCACACATGAAGCTGGCCATCAGGGTGAGGGCGACATTGGGGACGTTTTTGCCCCCGTTATCCAGGGACTGTGCATGGTGGTCCGTCTGACCCGCACCATCTTGGATCCCCAGACGAATCTGAAGACGGCTCGGGTGATTTCCGAGCTGAAGGAGCGGGCGACTGGCTGCACCTGCGCCAAGTACAGCAGCCCTGAGAGCACCTCACACCCGATGACCAGGTTCTTGCCCGCTATCGATAGGGAGCACCCTCCCCACAGCCCCAGTTTCTGTTTCACCTTGGCAGTCCGCTCCCGCCAGTTCCTGTTGCAGGCCTCGGCCCCTCCGAACCAGATCCCCAACACCCTCAAGTGATCAGCCCTGATGGTAAAGGGGACGCTGGATCGGTCGGGCCAGTAGTCGAAGAGCATGGCTTCGCTCTCCGTGCGATTGACCCTGGCCCTCGACTCCTGCTCGAACTGTTCGCCAATGCTGATCAGCCTGCGAACTGACCTCGGATCAGAGCAGAAGACGGTGACGTCGTCCATGTACAGGGAGGTTTTGACTTGTGTCCCTCCACTGCCTGGCAGCGTCACCCCTCCTATGCCCTCATCCCTTCTCATGGCTTCGGCAAAGGGTTCTATGCAGCACACGAACAGGACAGGGGAGAGAGGGCAGCCCTGCCTGACTCCAGACCTGATGAGGAAGCTGTCTGTTTCCCACCCGTTGACCAGGACTGCGCTACAGATGTCCGTGTAGAGCAGTTTGATCCAATTCCAGATTCCCTCCCCAAATCCCGTTTCGGAGAGTACATCCGCCATGTACGTGTGCGATATCCTGTTGAAGGCTTTCTCCTGGTCCAGGTAGATGCATTGTGTAGTGAGACTGTGAGGAATGCGAGGCAAAATCAGTCAGTGGGATGTTGAAGTGTAACATGGGGGCAAAATAAAAAAAGATGAATACGACTGAAGTGTTGCATTTGAAAGCGGACAGTATATAGAATAGATGATCTTGAAGAACAGTTAGAGATTAGCAGGTATGATGTTGTGGGCATCACTGAGACGTGGCTGAAAGATGATAGCTGAGGGACACTAGCAGCACACCAGAAATCTGTGAGTGTCTGGGAACAGAGTGAGTGTTGTGCTATTACTATGGGGATGGTGCTTGGTATCTGAAAGGTCTGATGGTAGATAAGTCACCTGGACCAGATGGACTACACGCCTGGGTTCTGAAAGAAGCAGCTGAAGAGGCTGTGGAGGCGTCGTTAATGACCTTACAAGAATCGCTAGATTCCGGAATGATCCTGAGGGCTAGAAAATTACAAATGTCAAATGTCATATTGCAACTTTCAAGGAAGTAGGGAGGCCGGAAGTTACAGGCCAGTAGGCCTGGCTTCAGTGGTTGGGAAGATGTTGGGGTCAATTGTTAAGGACGTGGTATCAGGGTACTTGGAGGCTCATGATAAAATAGGCATGGTTTCCTCAAGGGAAAATCTTGCCTGGCAAATTTGTTGGAATTCTTTGAGGAAATAACAGGCTAGTTAGACAAAGGAGAGTCAGTGGATGTTGTGTATTTTCAGGAGGCTTTTGACAAAGTGCGGCACATGAGTCTAATTAACAAAATAAGAGCCCATGATATTACAGGAAAGTTACTAACATGAGGAGGCAGGAGGCAAAGAATGGGAATAAAGAGGGCCTTTTTCAGTTTGGCTGCTGGTGACTAATGGTGTTCCATGTTATATGTGAATGATTTGAATGACAGAATCAATGGCTTTGTGACCAAGCTTGCAGATGATCCAAAAGTAGGTGGAGGGCAAGCAGTGTTGAGGAAGCAGGAAGTCTGCAGAATGACTTAGAAAGTTCGGGAGAATGGGCAAAGAAATGGGAGATGAATATAGTGTATGGTCATGTCCTTTGGTAGAAGGAATAAAGTCTGGGGCTATTTTCTAAATGTGGAGAAAATTCAAAAATCAGAGGTTCAGAGGGACTTGGGAGCCCTTGTGAAGGATTCTTCAAAGGGTAACTTGAGTCAGTGATGAGAAAGGCAAGTGGAATATTAGATTCATTTTGAGAGGACTAGAATATAAGAGCAAGGATGGAACATTGAGGTTTTGAAAGACTGTCAGACCATAAGATATAGGAGCCCATTGATGCTGCTTTGCCATTCAATCTTGGGCTGATCCAATTCTTCCAGTCATCACCATTCCCCTGCCTTCTCCCTACACCCTTTGATGTCCTGGCTAATCAAGAACCTATCTACCTCTGTCTTAAGTAAACCCAATGACTTGGCCTCCACAGCCACTCACAGCAATAAATTCCACAGATTTACCACCCTCTGACTAAAGTAATTTCTCCACATCTCTGTTCTAAATGAATATCCTTCAATCCAGAAGTCATGCCCTCTTGTCCTAGACTCCCCTACCATGGGAAATAACTTTGCTGTATCAAATCTGTTCAGGCTTTTTAACATTCTAGATGTTTCTATGAGATTTCCCCCTTCATTCTCCTGAACTCCAGGGAATACAGCCCAACAGCTACCAGGCGTTCCTCATACAGTAACCCTTTCATTCCTGGAGTCATTCTCCACAAGCCTTCCCATTCTCCTGACCCCTGTTGTTTTGGATCCCAACTCTGGATTCAAACACATATCGATGCAGGGCTGAAAGAAGCTGAAGAGGGGTATAAATTTAGTCGGCTTCGACTTGGGTACTAGCCTACAAAGAACCAAGAAAATCTTCAAGGAGCGGTGTCTCAGAGAGGCAGCGTCTATTATTAAAGACCCAGGTCATGCCCTTTTCTCACTGTTACCAGCAGGTGGGAGGTACAGAAGCCTGAAGGCACAGACCCAACGATTCAGGAACAGCTTCTTCTCCTCTGCCATCCGATTCCTAAATGGACATTGAACCCGTGAACGCTACCTCACTTTTTTAATATACATTATACCTGTTTTTTTTGCGTGATTTTAATCTATTCAATATATATATACTGTAATTGATCTATTATTATTTAATTTTGTTTTCTTCCTTTTTTTGTAATTTTTTTACTGAAGTTTATCATCAAACAAACATTTCCATAAGATGTATTTCAGATATTATGCATATATATCATATAGTCATATATGCCACAAATCTCCACATAATATTTATCTGAGGTATACGCTTATAGAAAAGAGAGGAAGAAAGAACAAGCGAAAGGAGAAAACTATGTACAAGTAGGGAGTTACCTTTTTTTACAATATGTTCATTGATTTGTGAGAATAAAATCAGGCCTATGAGGTGTTATGTAATTAAACCATTTTTCCCAGTATGAATCAAATTGCTCCAACTTATGATTAACAGATGCTGTTGTCTTCTCCATTTTGTAACTGTCCATTGTAATTTCCATCCATGTATTTAAAGTTGGGCTCTCCTGTGATAACCATTTCCTAGTAAGAGTCTTTTTACCAGTCACCGACAGTATATTCATTAAATATTTATCTCTTTACCCAAAATATATGGTCTTACTCTCTAAGGGTATTTCACATTTAAAGATGTCTTGTAGAGCATTGTGTATCCCACTCCAATAGTCTTTGATAACGGGACATTCCCGGAAAATATGATAATGGTTTGCATTTTGATTTCCACAATTTCTCCAGCAAACAGGGAGGTTACTATCATAATGGGATTTCTGAGAGGGTGTAATAAAATATCTTATCAAGTTTTTCCATCCAAACTCCCTCCATTCTGTGAACTGGTACACTTCCATTGATATCTCCATATTGTTGTCCATTCTTTCTCAGATATAATTATCCCTCCTTCTTTCTCCCAGTTTGTTTTAGTGTATGAAGTCGAATGTGTTTTAAGATTTGACAAACCCTTACACATGTTTGAAACGATTCTACTACTGTTATCTGAGTTATATGCTTTTCTAAATAGCTCTATCAAACATGTACTTGCCTTGGTTAGATTTTTAACCGTCCTACTAACATATTCCCACATCTGTAAATACCGTTAAAAGTCTTCTTTTTCTAATAAGTGTTTCTCTTTAAGCATTTCAAAACTGAACAGTGTTCCTTCTTTCATTATATTGCAAAGAACTGTTATTCCTTTAGCTGTCCAGTCCTTAAATCTAGCATTCAGTTTATTCGGCATAAAATCCGAGTCATATGCACACCATTTAAGAATTGCAGTATCTCCCTAGTTTATATTCTTTTATAATAGTTTTCCATATTTTAAGAGTCCGTTTTGCCCATGGGTTAGCAATAGTATTTATGTACCTTTGTACATTGTTGTCAGCCAAAATTGCCTGAATGGGGATTGTAAGTATCCCCTCCTCAATGTTTCTCCATTGAGCGTCATATGATGGGTTGCACCAACATATCACAGCTCTCAACTGTGCTGCAAAATAATCATCTCTAAGAGAAGGTAGGCCCCATCCCCCCTTTTCCTTGGCTAATTGCAAAGTGTTGAGATGAACACTAGGCCTTTTACCTTGCCAGATATATGCTGATAACATTTTGTTCCATTCATTGAATTGATTTTGATTAATCTCTACTGGTAGGGTCTGAAAGAGATATAACAGTCTGGGCAGTGTATTCATTGTAATAGATTCAAACCTTGAATTAAGACTTAAAAAAGCAATTAGGTTCCATCTTGTTATATCTTCCTTAATTTTTAGGCTGATAATTGCATTCTGATAATATTGCCAAATCTTTTGGCATAATGATGCCCAAATATTTGAAAGACTCTGTGTGCCATGCCCAGGGATATCGACTTTCAATTTCTCTTGGTGGGCTATAGTAGTATAAAAATAATTGTGTTTTATCTATGTTGATCTTGTATCCTGATAATTGACCGTATTATTCAAAGGATTGCATCAATTTAGGTAAGGAGTATGTTGGTTGCCCTAGATAGATCAAAGTGTCATCCGCATAACAGGCCAATTTATGCTCTGTCCCTTTAATAGTAATTCCCCGAAATCTTCATTTTGTCTGATGTATTGAGCTAATGGCTCCAGATATAATGCGAAGAGTAGCGGTGACCATGCACAACCCTGTCTCAATTACACCAACATCCTCAAAAAGTGTATTTACTTCCTAATGCAAGGAGTTTATTTCATAGGTTATTCTATTGGAAGAGTCTAACTTTGGTTGTAATTGTAAATTTAAGACTCTCCCACATATCAGGAGACCTTCTGTTTCTGTTACCATAATATTAGTAATTTTCTGAAAGAAACCAATATCACTTCCTGGGGGTGCGTATATATTCAATAGAGCAACTGAATTTCCATCTATATTTCCCCTTACCAGAATATATCTGCCCTCCTTATCTCCCATTTTGAATACTTTTAATAGCAACTCCTCTCCTATGTCCTGATTTATATGAGGAGAAAAACAAATTAGTGAAGCCCATTCTCTTTAGTTTTCCATGCTCATTATCACTTAAGTGAGTTTCCTGTAAATATACTACATGGGCTTGTTCTTTTTTCATTTTGGATAGAATTCTACTACATTTGATTGGATTTAACCCATTGACATTAAAAAACTAAATTTTACTTTGTCCTTAGTCATGTGTATTTATCTGTCAACATATCATTGAAATTAGCAGAATAAAACTTAATCGATCTACTCTCTGAACAATTAAGAACCAAGAAAAGCGAATAATAAAAAAGAAGGCAACGAAGGTGTGATTCCAAGGCTGAGATCTCTAGTAGATAACCCTGGGTTGAGCTAGATGAAATGTCTAGCTGTGGGTGTTAGCCCCTCCTGCCTCTGAGGTGAGGGCCCCCATTGCCGTACCCATAAAAGTCAGTGAACAAATCTATATCCATTACACAGAAAAGATTTCCCCGTGTATTCTCCCATATATATACTTCTCATTTAGGTGGGGAAAAAGGAGTGAATGAATGAATAAAAAAGAATAGTTGAGTAATATGAAATCCACATTATAGTAAGTATTTCTCGAGATAGGTATATTACTGCCTATTTTTGCTTCCGTTTAGCTTATTAACATTTTTAAAGTTAGCCAAACCTTATGGTTCTTCTGTAGGGGGTGAGCGCTGTCTTTGGAAAACTCACAGTCTCTTCCTGATATATTTCTCTTGCCCTCCTCCCATTTCTGTTTTCTCAATTCTCTCACTATTTCCCAAGCAGAGTGGGATAATTCCTCAGCCAGGCTTTCCCTCGGTTTGATCACGCTGACGGGCAACTGTCTGGCCTTCAAATCTGTAGTCGCCTCTTCCACTGTCTGTTACAGTCGGATCCCATCATCATAAAACACTCACAGTTTAGCAGGGTATTGAGTTTGGAATCTAATCCCTTCTTGCTTTCGTATTCACTTTACTTCAGAGTATTCTTTATGTTTCTGCAGGACCGGTGGGGGGGGGGGGGGAGTAATCTTGATTGAAATAGATCAATTTTCCGTCCAAAAACACACTCTTCTTACCCCAGGCCCTTCGTTGAATCTCCACCTTGGTATTATATTGAAGGAATTTAATTACTATTGAGCGTGGCTTATCTTCTCGGTCTCCAGGCCGCGGGGCGAGAACACAATGCGCCCTCTCAATTTCAAGCTCCGTAGTCGAAGAAATCTTTAACACATCCTGCAGCAACTTTCGTACAAGCTCCATCATACAAGCTCCATTCTTTCGGGAACATTTTATATCCTGATATTTTTCCGCTGTGATCTTCCCTCCTGGTCAAGCAGTTTACTTTCTTGTTGATTTAATATTTTTATTGTCTTACTTAGTATCTGGTCCATGTTTTGCATGCAATCTTCCACCTTCTCACTTCGTGTCTCTGCCACCACTATTTTCTGACTGACATTGGTAAGCTCTGTCTTGATATCATTTAGTTGCTGTTTTGTGTCTTTTTGGAACTTCCAGAATGTTTATCATATTTGCCACTTCGCCTGAACGAGGCCCATCGTCAGCCTCACCATCACGCGTTCGGGTAGGAGAGCCGCTCGCTGCACCCCTCTCGTCCACAGGCTCCACAGTGATGTTTTTTTGATCTCCATTCTTCTTCCCCATTCTTGCCCCCTTTATCATTTCAGATATTTTCAAGATATCTTATATTTGATGGATTAATGGGGCAAAATATGCATTTTTCCAGAGGAGCTACTGACTTAAGCTGCAATTCTGGACGATGATGTCACCAGAACCCTCATTTTTTTCTTCTAGATTATATATTGCATTGAACTGCTGCTGCTAAGCTAACGAATTTCACGACACATGCCGGTGATAATAAGCCGGATTCTGATTCTGATGATACTATTGGGACAATGAATACCCTGATCATGTTCCATAGTCTTTCAATTTCCTCTTTTAATTCAGCATCTTTCTGATGTTTTTCATTCCTTGATTTCTGTATGTTGCATGTGATTGGAATTTCTAAATCTACGCAGTAGTTTTTGTTTGTTTATCCTGTAATATAATATCTGGACAGTTACTGTGGATTGTCCTATCAGTAATAGTGGCTCAGTCGTAATATAATTTGTAGGACTCTGATTTTAAAACTGGATCAGGCTTGTATTTGTGGTAAGGTATAGTGTCTTTCATGCGTGTATTTTAAAACAAGATTTTGGTGAATAATGTCTGCCACTTGATAATTGCTGTGTAAGTAATCAGATTGAGTTAAACCTTGTTTCTGGTTTCACTTGGTATTTTCTGCATTTATCATCTTCAATTTGTTGGTCTTTTATTATCTATTTTTGTTCATCTTTTTGTGTTAATCACCTGTTCCTGTATTGCCACAAGGGGAGAGGTTGACAACTCTGAGCCAGCATGTGACGCTTTCTTGTTGACATCTAGTCTGCTCGGATCGTGTGATGTCATGCTCTTCCATTGGTTATTTTTTCTTCTACAGTGATAATTTCTTAATTTTCCTGATTTATTTAAGTTTAACCGCGAGTACTTCTTATCGGAATTGCATGTGGTCGTGTGGAGTGCTGAATACACTTTTTGTAGATGAAAGTATATCCTTAGAAGTTTATCTGACTGTTGTATCAATTTTAAATGTTGGTTATTACTCCACCTCCTTCTCTGCTAGGTTGAGTTCATCTAAATCAGTTTGTGTGTACATAGTGTTATCTAAAATGTGTCATTTCAGTTCTTTCTTTTCTTTGTAAAATTTCCAGGTCAGTTTCGGACCAAGATATCATGCCAAAAGAATAGGTTAGTATGGGCTTGGCAACGTGTTATATTTTTACTGTTGAGCTCTGTTTGGCAGATTTTCTTAAACATTCCAGTAATTTCTGTCAGAAGTTTCCCCTTTATTGCACTGTGATCTGTTTCTTATTGCACCTTTAGGTTCAATGTTCTGCACTTATCTAATCCAACGCTTATGTTTCTATATTTAGAAAATAATTCAACTATTGGAATTAATTGCTCAAGCTTTACTGATGAAGGAACATATAATTTCAAATCTTTCATGTATGGAAGGTGGGCTGGTGTATAATTTACTTTGTTGTTTCTGACCTGATACCAGATATTCGTCCAATTCAGTAAATCAAAGAGTGGGTTTAAGAGTGAACAAAACCATGGTGGGGTTAGCCTCACCCTGGAAAATGCCTCGGGTTAGCTTGGTAACAATGACTATCCTTTTTTTTGGTTGTTAATGGATAGGGTGGTTAGAGTACACCGATGCTTCATCACATGTTAGGATTTCACAAGTATTAGTTGCTGTTTATATATATCATGAACTTTCATTAACCATGAGTGTGGGACAGAATCAAATGCATTCTGGCCATCAATATAACACCACGGAAGATTTCTGCTTTGCCTCTGTGCTTGATTAGAATTACAGAATCCATTACCAGCTGTTCTTCACATCCTTTCATCCTTTCTGTTCTTCTGTAATCCAAGTGAGGGATGATTTCTTGCATGAGGTTACAAGTTTATATATAGTTTGTAAACAAGTAATAGGACGATGCTTTGATGGGTCATTTGTGATTTCCCCTTTAGGTAAGAGATACGTTTCACCTTCTATCCAAAATTCAGGCATATTTTCAGTAATTTAAGAAAAATGTTGATATGTACTAATAGGTACAAATCAAGGCAAGAAATTTTTATACCAATAACTATGAATGTTATTGTAATATATTATTATTTTTCTCGGCTCAGGCTGGTAAAACCTGAGGTTCAGGCATAGCCAAGCTCACTCATTTGTCAGTTGCTAAGAACTATTCTGGTGTTGTTCAGTATTGTGGTTTTTTTGAAGATTTATGTAGATGTGGCTGTGTAGCCCTAGTTGTGTAATGCTATTGTGTAGTGACTTTGGGATGACACCAGTTGTAGATATCACTACCAGGACAATGTATAACCGTTTGTGTTCCATAGTCTTTCAATTTCCTCTTTTAATTCAGGTGCTTTTCATTTATTGATCTCTGTATGTTATGTGTGTTTAGAATAGCAATATCGATTAAGTAAGTCATTCTTCCTTCTTTATTCTGTAACATGATATCTGGATGGTTATAATGCATTGTCCTATCTTTAATATTGGTCAGTCATAGCATAATCTGTTGAACTCTCACTCTAAAACTGAATCAGGGTTGTATTTATATTAAGTTATGGTGTCTTATAAGTTTATATTTTAAAGCAATATTTTATTGAATGATGTTTGCCTGGGTAAGAAATGAGGACGTCACTGCAGGAGTTCCTCAGGGAAGTGTCCCAGGACCAACCATCTTCAGCTGCTTCACCAGTGACCCTCCTTCCGTCATAAGGTCAGAAATGGGGATGTTCGCAGATGACTGCACAATGTTCTGCACCATTCGTGACTCCTCAGATAGTGAAGCAGTTCATACCCAAATGCAGCAGGACCTGGACAATATCCAGGCTTGGGCTGACAAGTAACATTCGAGCCAGACAATGACCATCTCCAACACGAGAGGCTCTAACCATCGTCCCTTGACATACAGTGGCATCGCCATCACTGAATCCCCTACTATCAGCATCCTGGGGATTACCATTGACAGGAAACTGAACTGGTCTGGCCATATAAACACCGTGGTTACCGGAGCAGGTCAAAGGGTATGAATCCTGTGGTGTGTAACTCACCTGCTGACTCCCCAAAGCCTGTCCACCATCCACAAGGCTCAGGTCAGGAGTGTAATGGAACACTCGCCACTCACCTGGATGAATGCAGCCCCATCAACACTCAAGAAACTCGACACCATCCAGTACAAGGCAGCCCATTTGATTGGTTCCCCTTCCACAGCATCCAGTCCCTCCACCATCGATGAACAGTTGCAGCAGTGTGTACTGTCTACAACAGGGGTCGGCAACGTTTACCACTGAAGGAGCCAATATGGACCCATTTCCCACAGAAAAGAACACTGGGAGCCACAAAACCCGTTTGACATTTAAAATGAAATAACACTGCATACAACAGTTTTTTTTTGCCTTTATGCTATGTATAAACAAACTATAATGTGTTGCATTTATGAAATTGATGAACTCCTGCAGAGAAAACGAAATTACATTTCTGCATGCAACAAAAACATTTTGAACTCCGAAAAAAAGACGTTGGGTTGAAGGTTACTCCATAGTTAGCCTACCTTGGATCGAAAAGTTAAAAGAAATCGCGCACTGGCGGGCGTCAGGCATTGGCAGTGGTGACGTATATTAATAGCGATAAAAAACACGTTGTAGCGGTGTGCTACACGCAGCGCTAATATAACGACACTGCACTAAAAGATAATTTTATTCGAACTAAACAGCCTTGCTTTAAAGCCTCCCTCCCGTGGGCTCGGATGCTCCAAAAGACATGTACTCACAAATCCCCGTAGGCTACCTCCCTTAGCCGGAATGGTGGCTAATTGTGAGCCGGTTCGGATGTGCCAGGAAATGGGGTCGCCACAACGTCTTATTTAGATTGTACAAGATCACCATAATCTTCAAATTTCAAATTACATTTCAAAAACTAATAAACCACGGGGAGCCGCAGCACAGAGATGAAAGAGCCGCGGGTTGCCGACCCCTGGTCTACAAGATGCACTGCACAACACACCAAAGTTCCTAAGGCAGCACCTTCCAGACCCACGACCACTACCATCCAGAAGGACGAGAACAGCAGATATCTGGGAACACCACTGCTTGGAAATCCCATCCAAGTCGCTCCCCATCCTGACTTGGAAACAGATCACAGTTCCTTCACTGTCACTGGGTCAAAGTCATGGAATCCCCTCCGTAACAGCACTGTGGGTGTACCCACACCTCAGGGACTGCAGCGGTACAGGAAGGCAGCTCATCACCACCTTCTCAAGGGCAACTAGGGATGGGCAATAAATGCTGGCTTAGCTGTCTCGTAAATGAATAAATAAAAAAAGAAATCAGATTGAGTTAAACTGCTGCAGGATGCTGTGATATGCTTGGATTGTTTCTGGTTTCTCTTGGCATTTCCTGCATGGATCATTTTGAATTTGTTGGTCTTTTATTATGTACTTCTGATGGTTTTTTTGTGTTAACCACCTGTATTGCCACAAGGGATCTCTCTGTTTCTGGGAAGAGGTCTCCAGCTCTGAGCCAGATGTTTGAGGCTTCCACCAGTCAAAGTCACTTACATCACATTTCTCCCCCTTTCAGACGTTTGACCTGAACAACGACTGAACCTCTTGACCATGTCTGCATCAAGTTGCTGCCACACCATTGGCTGATTCGATATTTGCATTAACGAGCAGCTGTACCTAATAGAGTGGCCTCCGAGTGTGTATGTTACAATGGCTCCTCCCAGTCAATATACCCCTAGCCCAATTAGTAGAAAATTAGCCCCAGTCCTTAACATCTGATTGTTGAGAAGACATGCTCAAAGACAGGATCAGAGTTAACCATAAAAAATTCCATAGTTCAGTAATTAAATTACTCTCTCCTAGACTCGGGCATGAAAAAATTAACATGTGGATGTAATGTCAGAGTGACAAGTGATAACATCTGTGTCAGCCAACAGACAGAACATAGAATAGTACAGGCCCCACCACCCATGAGGTTGCACCAACCTTTGAACTTACTCTACAATCAATCCAAGCTTTCTCTCCTACATAGCCCTCCGGTTTTCTTTCATCCATGCTGCTACGTAAGAAGGTCTTAAATGTCCCTAATGTATCTGCCTCTATCACCGTCCAGCCAGTGCGTTCCATGCACCCACCACTCTCTGCATAAAAAATCTCACCGCTGACAACCCATATACATTTCTCCAATCATCTTAAAGTTGTGCCTCTTGCTTCTAATCTCGCAGTTAGGGATCCTCTTGGAAAGAGTGATCACAGTATGACTGAGTTTCTCATACAAATGGAGGTGCAATAGTTCAATCTAAAACCAATGTATTTTATGCCTGAACTATGGAGACTACAACGGGATGAGGGAGGAATTGGCTAGTGTAGACTAGGAACACAAACTATATAGTGGGACAGTTGAGGGACAGTAAAAGACTTCCAAAGAGATTTTTCACAGTGCTCAACAAACATATATTCCAGTTAAAAGCATGGACAGTAAGGGTGGGGACAGCCCTAAGGAAATAAAGAAGGCCTCAGACTGAAAGCTCGTGCATACAGAGTCGCCAAGAGTAGTGGGAAACTGGAAGATTTGGAAAAATTTAAAAAGCAACAAAGTGCCACTAAGCAAGCAATAAAGAAAGGAAAGCTAGATTATGAAAATAAACCAGCACAAAATATAAAAATGGATAGTAATTTTTTTTTTATAATTATATAAAGCAGAAAAGTCTGGCTAAAATGAATGTAGGTCCCTTATAGGGCGAGAAGGGGGAATTGATATGGAGTAATGAGGAAATGGCCAAGGCTTTGAATGACTATTTTGTTGATCTTCACGGTGGAATGCATTTCTAACATGCTGAAGAGAGAGGATATGGATGCGATGGGAGGTGAGGACCTCCATACAATAGCTATCACTAAAGAGGTAGTGCTGAGCAAACTTGTGGGCCTGAAGATAAATAAGTCCCCTGGTCCTGATGAAAAGCATCCCCGAGTACTGAAAGAAATGGCAGAGGTTATAGTTGAGGCTTTGATGATGGTTTACCAAAATTCCCTGGACTCTGGGCAGGTTCCAGTGGATTGGAAGATGGTGAATGTCATGCCACTGTTCAAAAACGGACGTAGGCAAAAGGCAGGTAACTATAGGACAGCTAGTTTAACATCTGTAGTTGGGAAAATGCTTGAAGCTATCATTAAAGAAGAAATAGTGAGGCATCTGGAAAGAAAAGGATCCACCAGGCAGACACAGCATGGGTTCAGTAAAGGCAGATCCTGTTTGACAAATTTACTGGATTTCTTTGAGGATGTAACGAGTGCAGTGGATAGAGGGGAACAGATGGGCATTATTTACTTGGAATTCCAAAAAACATTTGATAAGGTGCCACATAAAAGACTTATCCTAGAAAGAACAACATTATTAAAGTCAAAGGATCTATGAAACTGAAACCAAATTCTTAATGTATGTTTAATAATAGGATTAAGGTCTCGGCTACCGATCTTGGAAAGCAAACAGGGATGAGGAGCTCCCAGTAAAGAACACACCTTCACCGAGTTTTTCTCCAGATCTACCCATAACGGACAATCATCTATATCCTTCATGTAAAACCTTCTATTTTCGATCAGACCTTTTCAATTTGAAAATCCAAAGGAATAGTAACTTTTATAGATTTGTTCATGGACAACTGTTTAATGTCTTTTAGTGGATAAATATGATCTATCTAATGTACACTTTTTTAGATATTTATAAATTAGGAATTTTCTATGTAGTTTGCTTCCAGATTTTCCCTCGGCTTATTCACCCAATATTATTGATACTCTTTTTCCAATCAAACCATTTCAAAAAAGACTGATATCTATCATTTATAAATGGCTATTGAATTTCCTTACATTAGCTAATGATAAAATTAAAGCTGCGTGGGAATTGAAGTTTCAGAAGTCTCTTTCAGATAATCAATGGGATAAAAATTTTTATTTGGTAAATACCTCTTCTATTTGTGCCCGTCACTCCTTGATACAGTTCAAGGTAGTCCATCGGGCTCATATGTCAAAAGAAAAATAAGCCTGTATTTTTTCCAATATTAATCCTATTCGTGATAAATGTAATACTGAGGTGATTACTTTAACACATGTCTTGTATCAAGTTAGATAAATTTTGGAAAGAAGTCTTTAAAACTTTATCTAAAGTCTTGAATTTTTGGGATTATTCCATCAGAAGCGGGAGATATTCCTGGTTCCGCTCTACGGGTGATAGCTTTTACAACTTTCTTGGCTAGGAGAGCCATTTTGCTTAAATGGAAAGATTCTAATCCACCTACTGTCTTTCTTTGGCTTTCCTCCATTATGTCCTGTTTAAATTTAGAGGAAATAAGAAGTCGGACATTGGATACATCCTTTAAATTTGAGGAAACTTGGCGTCCTTTTATTCATTATTTTCAGAGGCTCTGACTTATGGCCTTTCCAGTTACCTTTTTGGAGATTTGGATTTGATCATAAAGTTTTTCCGTTTTTCCTACTTTTACTCTCAGGATGAATGGCCCAGTTATTTTTTTCTTCTTTTTTTGTGTTTTTTGTGTTTTGGTGTTTTTTTTCGATGTACGTTTCAATTATAAAAATGTCTTTATCTTTTTTCTTCTTGGTATAGATAAGAGGAGAATCAATTATCTCTTTTTATTATATACTGTTAGATTAATTCTATGTATGGTTGTGATAATTTGAGTTTTTCCTTCTATTTGAATTGTTATAGGTTTTTGAGATAATTCTCCTCTTGTTTATATATATGTACTTTTTTATTTAACTAATAAAAAGATTGATAAAGAAAGAAAGACTTATCCATAAGATAAGGATGCATAGATAGAGAACTGGCTAATTAATAGAAATACATGGGTGTTACTCTGGTTGGAAATCAGCAGTGAGTGGTGTGCCACAGGGGTCGGTGACTGGGCCCACAACTGTTCACGATATACGTTAACAATCTGGAAGAGGGGACCGAGTGTAATGTGTCTCAGTTTGCTGATGATACTAAATTGAGTGGAAAAGCAAATTGTGCAGAAGATACGGAGAGTCTGCAGAGAGATATAGATGGGTTAAGTGAGTGGGCAAGGGTCTGGCTGATGGAGTACAACGTTGGTAAATGTGAGATCATCCACTTTGGAAGGAAAAATGAAAGAGCAGATTATTATTTAAATGGTAAGAAGTTGCAGCATGCCGCTGTGCAGAGGGACTTGGGAGTGCTTGTGCATGAATCACGAAAGATTGGTTTTCAAGTGCAGCAGGAATGTTGGCCTTCATTGCTAGAGGGATTGAATTTAAGAGCAGGGAGGTTATGCTGCACCTATACAGGGTACTGGTGAGGCTGCACCTGGAGTACAGTGTGGAGTTCTGGTCTCCTTACTTGAAGAAGGATTACTGGCTTTGGAGGCAGTGCAGAGGAATTTCACCAGGTTGATTCCAGAGCTGAGAGGGTTAGACCAGGGGTCGGCAACCTGCGGCTCCGGAGCCGCATGCAACTCTTTCATCTCTGTGCTGCGGCTCCCTGTGGCTTTGGTAAATAAATGTCGAGTATTTAATTAAAATGTATTTTATGTTAGTTTGTTAGTTTTGGAATGTAATTCTAAATTTGAAGATTATGTTGATCTTGTACAATCTAAATAAAACGTGTTTTTATCGCTATTAACATACGTCACCACTGCCAACACCTGACACCCGCCAGTGCGCGATTTCTTTAATTTTTCGATCCAAGATAGGCTAATTATGGAGAATTCTAAAAAAAGAAAAGTGACTGAAGAAAACAGAACGTTTAATGATACGTGGACCGATTCATTTGCTTTCACTGTTGACGAGACTGGTTTACCGGTATGCTTAATATGCAATGAGAAACTAGCAAACAACAAAAAGTCAAAAGTCGCAAGGCATTTCCAGAGTAAACACGCAGCCTTTGCTCAAAAATATCCAGATGGAGATGAGAGAAAAAAAGCCGTTTCGGAGCTGATGCGGAAGGTTGATCTGAGCAAAAACCATTTCAAGAAGTGGATGAAGTCTGGAAAATCAACTACATATGCTAGTTTTGTTGCCGCTCAGGAAGTAGTCAGGCACAGGAAGCAGTTTACAGATGGTGAATATATAAAAGAATCTTTCATTAAGAGTTCAGAACATCTATTCACGGACTTTAAAAACAGGAGTGAAATTGTGCAGAAAATCAGGGATATGCCCCTCTATGCAAAGACTGTCAAAGACAGAACAATAAAAATGGCAGAAGACATCAGAAGACAGCAAATTAAAGACATGAATTCAGCTGTGGCCTCTCGATTGCCTGTGACGAGTCTAAAGACAAAGGTGATATTGAACAAATAGCGAAGTTCTGCCAGTATGTAAACTCTGTCGGGCCACAGGAAGAAATGATTGAGTTGATACCTCTAAAAGGCCAAACACGGAGGGGGGGGGGAAGGACATCTGTGAGGCTGCCTTGAATTGTTTAAGAATAAACAAAGGAATAAAGACCACCCACCTGGTGTCAGTAGCTACTGATGGGGCACCAAGTATGACAGGAGCGCACAAGGGATTTGTGGCTTTACTACAGAAGTCGCTGGACAGAAAGCTGCTGACTTTTCACTGCATCTTGCACCAAGAGGCACTGTGCGCTCAAACATTTCCTCCGGAATGCACAGAAGTAATGGATGTTGTCATTCAGAATGTCAATAAAATAATGGCAAAAAGTTTAAATCACCGTCAATTCCGTTTGTTACTGGACGAGCTGGAAAGCGCATATTCTGATCTCCTGCTGCACAACAAAGTCCGGTGGCTGTCAAGAGGGGAGGTGCTGAAACGCTTTGTCGCATGTCTGGAAGAAGTGAAAACTTTCCTGGGCAGCAAAGGGCTCACCTTTCCTGAGCTGGAACAGCCAGAGTGGCTGGAAAAGCTACACTTCATGGTAGACATGACAGCGCACCTGAACACAGTGAACACAGCTCTTCAGGGGAAAGGACGCACAGCCCTGCACATGTTGGAGGATGTTTTGGCATTCGAGTGCAAGTTGACAGTGCTTACCAAAGATTTACAGAAAGGCACATTGTCTCACTTCCCCAATTTGAGAGAGTTCAAACAAACTCACGACGTGATAAATTCAGAGTATTTACATTCTGCAATCATCGCAATGCAAACATCGTTTGGGAAACACTTCTGTGAGTTCAGAGAGGAAAAAAACACATTATCCTTCCCGGTCACTCCCCTAAGCATCAATCCATCCCTACTGAATACGACTGCATTGGCAGGTGTGAGTCAACCTGATCTTGAGATGGAACTGGCCGACATAGCCGACAAAGACATATGGGTGTCCAAGTTTAGACGCTTGACAGCAGACCTTGAAGATGTTGCCCGTCAGAAGGCCGTTCTTGCTCAGAATCACAAATGGAGTGATATTGAAAACCTCCTCTAACCGGACAAACTTGTGTTCGAAACATGGAATGCTATCCCCGACATCTATGTAAGCATTAAAAAGTATGCGCTTGGAGTCCTGTCGATCTTTGGATCCACATATGTATGTGAGCAGGTGTTCTCCAACATGAACTTTATTAAAAACAAACATCGCGCACGCCTCACAGATGACAGCTTGCGATCCTGTGTAAAGATGAAGGTGACGTCATACAGCCCTGATGTGCAGACGCTGTGTGCTGAGGTCCAGGAGCAGAAATCCCATTAACCAAGTATGATAAATATTTTAATTGCCTATTATTTTACATATATTCATATTTTTTCATTGTTCAGTGAAATAGTCCTTTTATTTTTCAGGTTGACAGCTGGCTGACGTTATTTTTGGTTTGCTGCTGGCGGACTATTTAAATTCGGCGTTTTTCATAAATACAAGAAGGACTCCAATAGACATTGAGTATTTTACTTAAAAGTAACCTTCAACCCAACGTCTTTTTCTCGGAGTTCAAAATGTTTTTGTTGCATGCAGAAATGTAATTTTGTTTTCTCTGCAGGAGTTCATCGATTTCATAAATGCAACACATTATAGTTTGTTTATACATAGCATAAAGGCAAAAAAATGTTGTATGCAGTGTTATTTCATTTTAAATGTCAAACGGGCTTTGTGGCTCCCAGTGTTTTCTTTTTTGTGGGAAACGGGTCCAAATGGCTCCTTCAGTGGTAAAGGTTGCTGACCCCTGGGTTAGACTATGAGAAGAGATTAAGTTGCCTGGGACAGTACTTGCTGGAATTCAGAAGAATAAGAGGAGATTTTATACAAATATGTAAAATTACAACAAGATAGAGGTAGGAAATTTCTTTCCACTGATAGGTAAGACCAGTACTAGGGGACATAGCCTCAAGATTCGGGGGAGTAGATTTAGGATGAAGATAAGGAGGAACTGCTTTTCTCTGAGAGTGATGAACCTGTGTAATTTTCTGCCCAATGAAGCAGTGGAGGCTACCTCAGTAAGTATATTTAAGACAAGGTTGGACAGGTTTTTGCATAGTAGGGGAATTAAGGGTTATGAGGAAAAGGCAGTTAGATGGGGCTGAGTTTACGGACACAGAGAGTGGGGAGTGTGTGGAATGGGCTGCCAGTGATGGTGGTAAAGGTGGAGACGATAGGGTCTTTTAAGTCTTGGACAGGTACATGGATCTTAGAAAAATAAAGAGCTATGGGTAAGTCTAGGTAGTTCTAAGGTAAGGATATGTTTGGCACAGCTTTGTGGGTCGAAGGGCCTGTATTGTGCTGCAGGTTTCTATGTTTCTAAGTCATATACACTGCATCCACTGCTCTACCTTCATCAATTTGTTTCTTCACTGCCTCAAAGAGTTGGATTAGGCTCATGAGGTGTAACCTACCCCTTACAAATCCAGACGTGGGGACAACTGGAAGTAAAATCTGCCTTCATTGGTAAAATGCCGGATTGTTTTAACTTATTTGACTTACAGTAGCCTCTGTATTAGGTACACCTGCTCATTAATGTAAATATCTACTCAGCCAATCAGGTGGCAGCAACTCAATGCAAACATGGTCAAGAGGTTTAGACCAAACATCAGAATGGGGAGGAAATGTGATCTCGGTGACTTTGACCGTGGGATGATTGTTGGTGCCAGACGGGTACCAATAATCAGGTTTGTTTGTTCCTGTTATAGTTATGATTCTTTTTTTTTGTAATTTATTTTTTATTGAAGTTCATCATCAAACAAACATTTCCATAAGATGTATTTCAGACATTGTACATATATATCATATAGTCATATGCCACAAATCTCCACATAATATTGAAAAGAGAGGAAAGAAAGAACAAGCAAAAGGAGAAAACTATGTAAAAGTAGTGAGTGATCTTTGTTTTTACAACATATTCATTGATTTGAGAGAATAAAATCTGCCCTATGAGGTGTTATGTAGTTAAACCATTTTTCCCAGTATGAATCAAGTTGTTCCAACTTATGATTAACAGATGCTGTTATCTTCTCCATTTTGTAAATGACCATTGTAATTTCCATCCATGCATTTAAAGTTGGGCTTGTGGCGCCCCATTTCCTAGCGTATCCGAACCGACTCACAATTAGATAGCCTACGGGGGTTTGCGAGCACAGAGCTTTGGAGCCTCTGCGCCATGGGGGGCCGGTTGACAGAGGCTTAAAAGTGAGGCTGAAGTTTTTGAATAAAGTTTTTTCCTTCGACTGCAGTTACCGACTCCGTGTCGTAATTTTAGCGCTGCGTGTAGCACACCGCTACAATTGGTGACCCCGACGGTCCAAACGATTTTTGGACCAGAAATGACCGACGCCGCCTCTGTTCATGCAGTTTCGATGAAACTGCCGGGTTTCTGGACACAGCGCCCGGACCTATGGTTCCAGCAAGCCGAAGCCCAATTCCACGTTCGCCAGATCACCTCAGAAGACACCCGCTACTACTACGTGGTGAGCTCCCTCGACCAGGACACAGCGGCCCAGGTCGCGGAGTTCGTACAGTAGCCACCGGCAGACGGCAAGTACACGGAATTCAAAGCCCTGCTCCTCAGGACTTTCGGACTCTCACGGCGCGAGCGGGCTGCCCGTTTACTGCACCTGGATGGCTTGGGCGACAGACCTCCATCGGCTTTAATGAATGAGATGTTGTCTCTCGCCGACGGACACACACCCTGCCTCATGTTTGAGCAGGCATTCCTGGAGCAGCTGCCCGAGGACATCCGCCTGCTGCTGTCCGACGCGGATTTCAGTGACCCCCGGAAGGTGGCAGCCCGGGCGGACTTGCTGTGGAACGTCAAGAAGGTGAGCGGGGTGTCCATCGCACGGATCTTCCAGCCACGCTCCCGGCAGCAAACCAGTCCAGGCCCAGCCGCAGAGCCCGCCAACCCCCGGCCCAATGAACACTGGTGCTTCTACCACCAGCGGTGGGGTGCAGAAGCCCGCCGTTGTCGCCCGCCCTGCAAGTTCCCGGGAAACGCCAGGGCCAGCCGCCGCTGATGGCTACGGCGGCTGGCCATCGGGATAGCCTCCTGTATGTGTGGGATAGAAGGTCGGGACGCCGGTTTTTGGTCGATACTGGGGCTGAGATCAGCGTTTTACCTCCGACGAGTTACGACACCCGCAGCAGGGCACCGGGTCCCCCCCTGAGGGCCGTGAATGGCAGCACCGTAAGGACCTATGGCACCCGCCAGGTGCAGCTACAGTTCGGCTCCAGCCGGTTCACGTGGGACTTCACACTAGCCGCCGTAGCCCAACCGCTTCTGGGTGCGGAATTTTTGCGGGCTCACAGCCTGCTGGTCGACCTGCCCAGGAAGAGACTGGTACACGCCGAGACCTTTCAGACGTTCTCCCTGGGTGCAGCCCAGTTGCCAGCCCCTCAGCTCGGCTCCATCACTCTGTCCGACAACGACTTCACCAGGGTCCTGGCGGAGTTCCCATCGGTTCTGGCACCGCAGTTCACAGCAGCCATGCCCAGGCATGGCGTACAGCACCACATCCCGACCCAGGGACCACCCCTCCACGCCCGCGCTCGGCGGCTTCCCCCAGACAAGCTCTGACTGGCGAAGGAGGAGTTCCAGAGGATGGAGGAATTGGGGATCATCCGGCGGTCCGACAGCCCATGGGCTTCCCCCCTGCACATGGTGCCCAAAGCGACGGGGGGCTGGAGACCGTGCGGCGACTACCGCAGGCTGAACGAGGCTACCACACCGGACCGCTACCCTGTGCCGCACATTCAGGACTTTGCAGCAAACCTGCACGGCGAGCGGATCTTCTCCAAGGTAGATCTCGTCCGGGGATACCATCAAATCCCGATGCATCCTGACGACGTCCCCAAAACGGCTCTCATCACCCCATTCGGCCTTTTCGAGTTCCTCCGCATGCCGTTCGGCCTGAAGAATGCCGCACAGACGTTCCAGCGGTTAATGGACGCAGTGGGACGGGACTTGGACTTCGCGTTCATCTATTTGGATGACATCCTCATAGCCAGCGGCAGTCGTCAGGAGCATCTGTCCCACCTCCGTCAACTCTGCGCCCGACTGAGTGAGTACGGTCTTACAATCAACCCTGCCAAATGCCAGTTCTGACTCGATACCATTGACTTCCTGGGCCACAGAATTACTAAAGACGGGGCAACCCCTCTGCCCGCTAAGGTAGATGCGGTCCGCCATTTCCCCCGACCCACCACGATCAAAGGCCTTCAGGAATTCGTAGGTATGGTCAATTTCTACCGCCGCTTCCTCCCTTCAGCTGCCCGGATCATGCGCCCCGTTCGCCCTGATGTCGGGTCCGAGCAAGGACATTACCTGGGACGAGGAGTCCGCCGCCGCTTTCGTTCAAACGAAGGAAGCTTTGGCGGACGCCGCAATGCTAGTACATCCCAGAATGGACACCCCTACCGCCCTCACAGTGGACGCATCCAACACGGCAGTCGGTGGGGTGCTGGAGCAACTCATCGCAGGTCGCTGGCAACCCCTGGCGTTTTTCAGCAAACACCTGCGGCCACCCGAGCTCAAGTACAGTGCTCTCGACCGGGAACTGTTGGCGCTCTACCTGGCAATCCGGCATTTCAGGTACTTCCTAGAAGGTCGGCCCTTCACCGCGTTCACGGACCACAAACCGCTTACCTTTGCGTTTACGAAAGCATCCGACCCCTGGTCATCCCGCCAGCAACGCCACCTGTCCTACATCTCTGAATACACAACGGATGTCCGGCACGTCTCGGGTAAGGACAATGTCGTGGCGGATGCGCTCTCTCGCCCTACCGTTCATGCCCTTTCCCAAGGGGTAGACTTTGAGGCACTGGCAGAGGCACAGCAGGCGGATGAGGAGATTCCGAGTTACAGAACCGCAGTCTCCGGTCTGCAGCTCCAGGACTTCCCCGTGGGCCCAGGTGAGAGGACCCTACTCTGTGACGTCGCCACCGGCCGGCCCCGTCCGGTCGTCCCGACAGCATGGCGGCGCCGCGTTTTCGACTCCATTCATAACTTGGCGCATCCCTCCATCCGGACAACTGTCCAGATGGTTTCCAGCAGGTTCGTTTGGCACGGACTCCGCAAACAGGTCAGTGAATGGGCCAGAACGTGCATGCACTGCCAGACGGCCAAGGTGCAGCGGCACACCAAAGCCCCACCGCAGCAGTTCCATCCCGCCCACCGGCGTTTCGACCACATTCATGTGGATATCGTGGGCCCCCTGCAAGTGTCGCGCGGAGCGTGTTACCTCCTGACTATCGTGGACCGGTTCACAAGATGGCCAGAGGCGGTCCCGCTCACCGACACCACCTCCGAATCTTGCGCCCGAGCCCTGATCGCCACCTGGATATCTCGCTTTGGTGTACCAGCCCACATTACCTCCGACAGAGGCGCCCAGTTCACCTCCAGCCTGTGGTCAGCTATGGCCAGCTTTTTGGGGACTCAGCTGCACCACACAGCTGCCTACCACCCACAGTCGAACGGGCTAGTGGAGCGTTTCCACCGTCACCTGAAGTCGGCCCTCATGGCCCGCCTGCGAGGAGCCAACTGGGCGGACGAGCTTCCCTGGGTCCTACTCGGCATCCGCACAGCGCCCAAGGACGACCTGCATGCCTCGTCGGCCGAGTTGGTATACGGCGCGCCCCTGGTCGTCCCCGGGGAGTTCCTACCAGCCCCACGGGGGCAAGAGGAAGATCCCGCAGCAGTCCTGGGCAGACTATGCGAGAAGCTCGGTAACCTGGCCCCCATACCCACTTCACAGCATGGGCGGCACCCGACCTGCGTACCCAAAGACCTACAGAACTGTAAGTTTGTGTTTGTACGAAGGGGCGGGCATCGGCCACCGCTGCAGCGGCCATACGAGGGGCCGTTTATGGTGCTCTAGAACAATGGGTCCACGTTCGTGCTGGACGTTGGGGGGAAGGAGGAGGTTTTCACGGTGGACCGCCTCAAGCCGGCCCATGTGGACCTGGCGCAACCGGCCGAGTTTCCGGCGCCTCGGCGCAGAGGCCGACCTCCCAAGCAGGACATTGGGGGGTGTATCGCCGGTTCTGTGGGGGGGTTATGTGGCGCCCCATTTCCTAGCGTATCCGAACCGACTCACAATTAGATAGCCTACGGGGGTTTGCGAGCACAGAGCTTTGGAGCCTCTGCGCCATGGGGGGCCGGTTGACAGAGGCTTAAAAGTGAGGCTGGGGATTTTGAATAAAGTTTTTTCCTTCGACTGCAGTTACCGACTCCGTGTTGTAATTTTAGCGCTGCGTGTAGCACATCGCTACAGGCTCTCCTGTGATAACCATCTCCTAGTAAGAGTCTTTTTACCAGCCACCAGCTGTATATTCATTAAATACTTATCTATTTTCAACCATTCTTGAGGTATATAACCAAAATATATGGTCTTACTCTCTAAGGGTATTTCACATTTAAAGATGTCTTGTAGGGCATTGTGTATCCCACTCCAATTGTCTTTGATAAAGAGGCATTCCCAGAAAATATGAGAAAAAAAGGTAAAAAGCCTAGAGTTCATCTCAAAACTTTGCAATTAGCCAAGGAAAAGGGGGGATGGGGCCTACCTTCTCTTAGAGATGATTATTTTGCAGCACAGTTGAGAGCTGTGATATGTTGGTGTAACCCATCATATGACGCTCAATGGAAAAACATTGAGGAGCGGGTACTTCCCATCCCCATACAAGCAATTTTGGCTGATAACAACCTGCAAAGGGACATAAATACTATTGATAACCCATGGGTGAAATGGACTCTTAAAATATGGAAAACTACTATAAAAGAATATAAACTAGAGGGAGATATTGCAATTCTTAAATGGTGTGCATATGACTTGGATTTTATGCCGAATAAACTGGATGCTAGAATTAAGGACTGGACAGCTAAAGGAATAACAGTTCTTTGCAACATAATGAAAGAACGAACTCTGAAATCAAACCCGTATTTCAGATATTGTACATATATATCATATAGTCATATTTGCCACAAACTTGCACATAATATTGATCGGATATGCACTGGCAGCTCGTTCCACATTCTCACCACTCTCTGAGTGAAGAAGTTTCCCATCATGTTCCATTTAAACATTTCACCTTTCACCCTTAACCTATGAACTCCAGTTCTAGTCTCGTTCAACCTCAGTGGAAAAAGCCACTTTTTATTATCTTTTATTATTATTATCTTTTTACTCAGAGATACAGTTGGGAAAGGCCTTTCCGGCCCTTCGAACCGTGCCGCTCCGCAACCCTGATTAACCCTGCCCTAATCACAGGACAACTTACAGTGATCACTTACCTACGAACTGGTACATCTTTGGGTCAGAAGTGGTGAGAGTGAGCAATTTCAAGTTCCAGGGTGTCAGTATATCTCTGAGGATCTAACCTGGTCCCAGCATATCGATGCAGCTACAAAGAAGGCACCACAGTGGCTATATTTCACTAGGAGTTTGAGGAGATTTGTACGTCAGCAAAGACTCCCACAAATCTCTATAGATGGACTGTGGAGCACATTCTAACTGGCTTCATCACTATCTAGTATGGGTTGGGGGGTGGGGGTGTCTACAGCACAGGACTGAAGTAAGCTGCAGAGAGTTGTAAACTCAGTCAGCTCCATCACGGCCACTAGCCTCCGTAGTACCATAGAACAGGCCTTTAGGCCCTTCTTGGCTGTGCCGAACCATTTTTCTGCCTAGTCCCACTGACCTGCATCTGGACCATATCCCTCCAAACCCCTCTCATCCATGTACCTGTCCAAGTTTTCTTAAATGTTAAAAGTGAGCCCGCATTTACCACTTCATCTGGCAGCTCATTCCACACTCCCACCACTCTCTGTGTGAAGAAGCCCCCAGCTAATGTTCCCTTTAAACTTTTCCCCCTTCACCCTTAACCCACATCCTCTGGTTTTGTTCTCTCCTACCCTCAGTGGAAAAAGCCTGCTTGCATTCACTCTATCTACACCCATCATAATTTTATACACCTCTATCAAATCTCCCCTCATTCTTCTACACTCCAGGGAATAAAGTCCTAACCTATTCAACCTTTCTCTGTAACTCAGTTTCTCAAGTCCCGGCAACATCCCTGTAAACCTTCTCTGCACTCTTTCAACCTTATTAATATCCTTCCTGTAATTAGGTGACCAAAACTGCACACAATGCTCCAAATTCGGCCTCACCGATGTCCTATACAACCTCAGCATAACATTCCAACGTTTATACTCAATATTTTGATTTATAAAGGCCAATGTACCAAAAGCTCTCTTTATGACCCTATCTACCTGTGACGCCAATTTTAGGGAATTTTGTATCTGTATTCCCAGATCCCTCTATTCCTCAGTGCCCTATCATTTACCTTGTATGTTCTACCTTGGTTTGTCCTTCCAAAGTGCAGTACCCAGGACATCTTCAAGGAGCGATGCCTCAGCAAGGCAGCTTCCATCAATAAGGACCCCCATCACCCAGGTCATGCTCAAGGAGATACAGGAGCCTCAATGATTCAGGAACAACTTCTTCTCCTCTGCCATCTGATTTCTGAATGGACGTTGAACCCACAAACAGTTTTTCCTCTGTTATTATACTTCCGCCACAAAGACAACACATATGCCGTTGATATTAAACCTGATTGTGATTGTGAGAGGAAACTCGAGCACTCAGGGGAAACCCGTACAGCGAGGACATATGGACTCCTTACTGATAATATCGTAATTAAACCCAAACTCCAACACCCAAGCTGTAATGGCTTCATTTTCCTAGCTATACCCCTTTTAATTTTACATACCTCCACTAACTCTCCCCTCAATCCGGGGAAATAAAATCCTCCCCTATTCAACCTTTCCCTCTTACTCAGGCCCTCAGGTCCTGGCAACATTCTTGTAAGTTTTATCCGCATTCTTTCAATCTTATTTCCCTGTAGGTCGGTGACCAAGGCATTTTGTTAGGTGTTCTCAGAAAAGCTTGTATTTCTCATCAAAGTACATCAGAAGCAAGGAATTTGACACCAGACGTTCCATAGTTAGTGGATCTCTCCAGGAACAAACATTGCTAGGCCGCTTTCTTTTCGGCCAACTTTCACCCCATTTCTAACTTCAAAGTAAATTTATTATCAAAGTACATAACTGTCACCTGAAATTCATTTTCTTGCAGGCATTCACAGTAAATCCGTAGAATAATATTTATAACAGAATCAGAGAAAAACTGCACCAACTTTGCCATTCAACCAGCGTGCAAATGACAACAAACTGCAATATAAACATAAAGAACTGATCAATAAATAATCAATAAATATCAAGAACATGAGAGAGGAACCCCTGAAAGTGAGTCCGTAGGTTGTGGGAACAGTTCAGTGATGAGGCCAGCGAAAGAGTGAAGTTATCTCCTCTGGTTCAAGAGCCTGATGAGTGAGGGGATGATATCTGATCCTGATACCTCTTCCTGTGGCAGCAGTGGGACGAGACCGTGACCTGGGTGGTGGGGGTCCCTGATGAGGGATGCTGCTTTCCTGTAACAAGGGGGGAGGACTTCCCACCATTGAGCACGTCATTGCGATTCTTCTCCTGAGTTCCTGATTCCTGGATTTGATCATTTCTCCACAATCTTGTCTACTTGATTTCATCTCTGTTTGAGGCTTGACGATTGTGTCGGGCTGTTCAACTGCCAGAACCTCACCGTGAAGCTCAAAAGCTCCCTTTTCTGAAAGAGACCTTTAATCATCGACTCATCCATTGCGCAAGTTTATTCGGTGAGGTTCTTTGTCTGACATTCCTGAATAGTGATCAGTTTCCTAGTCCCTTGGCTGTTGGAATGTTAATTACAAAACGAGGATCACACCCAGCACATGAATGTCTTTGGAAGGCCGAATAAGGAAAGATCAAACTACGACTCCCTCTCCTTGCTCTTTGCAACAGCCCACATGCTGCAATGCCTAAGATTACCTAACTCGGGAATGTTATCTGTCATCCTCGGGTTTTGCTCAGTGCTATTCGCCTTCTTTGTGCTTCTTGTAACAGCTAATTGGGTGCTACTGTAGTTCACAAGGCGCAATTACAGTGCTGGAGGTTAACTGGTCATTGTAAATTGTCCTAGGTTAGGGTTAAATCAGGGTTGTCAGGGTGCTGGGGTGCTACTGCTTGAAGGGCCACGAGGGACTATTCCACGATGTATCTCTAAGTAAATTAAAAATAAAGTGTATTTCACACGAGGAAATCTGCAGATGCTGGAAATTCAAGCAACACACACAAAATGCTGGTGGAACGCAACATGCCAGGCAGCACCTATAAGGAGAAGCAATGTCGACGTTTCGGGCCGAGACCCTTTGTCAGGACTAACTGAAAGGAAAGATAGTAAGAGATTTGAAAGTACGAGGGGGAGGGGTGAAGCTGAGAGCTGGAAAGGTGATTGGCGAAAGTGATACAGAGCTGGAGAGGGGAAAGGATCGTGGGATGGGAGGCCTCAGGAGTAAGAAAGGGGGAGGGGGGGAGCACAGAGGGAGATGGAGAACAGGCAGAGTGATGGGCAGAGAGAGAGAAAAAAAACAAACAACTAAATATATCAGGGATGGGGTAAGAAGGGGAGGAGGGGCATTAACAGAAGTTAGAGAAGTCAATGTTCATGCCATCACGTTGGAGGCTACCCAGCTGGTATATAAGGTGTTGTTCCTCCAACCTGAGTTTGGATTCATTTTGACAGTAGAGGAGGCCATGGATAGACATATCAGAATGGGAATGGGACGTGGAATTAAAATGTGTGACCACTGGGAGATCCTGTTTTCTCTGGCGGACCGAGCGTAGGTGTTCAGCGAAACGGTCTCACAGTCTGCGTCAGGTCTCACCAATATATAAAAGGACACACCGGGAGCACCGGACGCAGTATACCACACCAGCGGACTCACAGGTGAAGTATCGCCTCACCTGGAAGGACTGTCTGGGGCCCTGAATGGTGGTGAGGGAGGAAGTGTAAGGGCAGGTGTAGCACTTGTTCCACTTACAACGATAAGTGCCAGGAGGGAGATCGGTGGGAAGGGATGGGGGGGACGAGTGGACAAGGGAGTCATGTAGGGAGCGATCCCTGCGGAAAGCAGAAAGGGGGGGGTGTGGTGAACTACATATATCTGGCTGGACACACCCCTCTGCTGACTGCTCCTGTGGCTCCTCCCACAGACCCCTGTATAAAGGCGATTGGAGGCACTGCTCCTCCCTCAGTCTCCAGGATGTTGTGTGGAGGTCTCTTGCTACTAATTGTGGTCTCTTACAGCTAATAAAAGCCTATCATTCACCTCCCATCTCCCAGAGTTATTGATGGTGGATCGGGGGGGAGGGAAAGATGTTCTTGGTAGTGGGATCATGTTGGAGGTGGCGGAAGTTACGGAGAATTATACGTTGGGCCTGGAGGCTGGTGGGGTGTTTGGTGAGGACGGGGGGGGCAGGTGGATGGGGTGAGGGCAGATGTGCGGGAAATGGGAGAGATGCATTTGAGAGCAGAGTTGATGGTGGAAGAAGGGAAGCCCCTTTCTTTAAAAAAGGAAGACATCTCCTTCGTCCTGGAATGAAAAGCCTCATCCTGAGAGCAGATGCGGCAGAAATGGAGGAATTGTGAGAAGGGGATAGCCTTTTTACAAGAGACAGGGTGGGAAGAGGAATAGTCCAGGTAGCTGTGAAAGTCTGTAGGCTTATAGTAGATATCAGTAGATAAACCGTCTCCAGAGATGGAGACATAAAGATCAAGAAAGGGGAGGGAGGTGTCAGAAATGGACCAGGTAAATTTGAGGGCAGGGTGAAGGTTGGAGGCAAAGTTAATGAAGTCAACGAGCTCAGCATGCGTGTAGGAGGCAGCGCCTATGCAATTGTCGATGTAGTGAAGGAAAAGAGGGGGACAGATAACCGTATAGACTTGGAACATGGACTGTTCCACAAAGCCAACAAAAAGGCAGGCATAACTGGGACCCATACGGGTGCCCATGGCTACACCCTTGGTTTGGAGGAAGTGGGAGGAGCCAAAGGAGAAATTATTGAGAGTAAGAACTAATTCCGCTAGACGGAGGAGAGTGGTGGTAGAGGGGAATTGGTTAGGTCTGGAATCCAAAAAGAAGCAGAGAGCTTTGAGACCTTCCTGGTGGGGGATGGAGGTATATAGGGACTGGACGTCCATGGTGAAAATAAGGTGGTGGGGGCCAGGGAACTTGTCACAAATATAGGTGGGAAGGGATTGAACAAGGGGGCAATAACACAGTGTCAAGGTATGCAGAAATGAGTTCAGTGGGGCAGGAGCAAGCTGAGACAATAGGTCTACCTGGACAGGCAGGTTTGTGGATCTTGGGTAGGAGGTAGAAACAGGAAGTGCGGGGTGTGATAACTGAGGTTGGGTGGCAGTGGATGGGAGATCCCCAGAGCTGATAAGGTTGGTGATGGAATAGGAGACAATGGCCTGGTGCTCCTTAGTGGGGTGATGATCAAGGGGTAAATAAGAGGTGTTATCAGAGAGTTGTCACTGTGCCTTGGCCAGGTAGAGGTCAGTACGCCAGACAACAACAGCTCCCTCCTTATCAGCAGGTTTTATAGTGAGGTTGGGATTGGTGCAGAGGGAGCGGAGAGCAGAGCATTCAGAAGGAGTGAGGTTGGAATTGGAACAGGGTGTGGTGAAGTCGAGACGGTTGATGTCCCGTCGGCAATTAGCAATAAAGAGATCCAGAGTAGGCAGAAGACCAGAGGGGGTGTCCATGAAGGGGAGGAGGGTTGAAGATGGGAGAAGGGGTCATCGGTGGGGGTAGAAGAGTCCTTGTCAAAGAAGTAAGCTGGGAGACGGAGCCGGCAGAGGAAGAGTCATAGCGTACGCAGAACTCGCCGAAGTGTGGGCGAAGGGGGACAAAGCTGAGGCCCTGACTGAGGACAGAGCGCTCTGCCTCAGAGAGCTGAAGGTCGGAGGGAATGGTGAAGACCCGGCACGGATGAGAGATGGGATCAGAGTGGGGAGGGAGGCTGGTAGTGTCAGTGGAGAGGGAAGGGTTGTATCTGTCTGTCCAACTGCATATCTTTCCATCTGTCTGTTTGTCCGTCTGCCTGAATATCTATCTATCTGCTTATTCATCTATTTATTTATCTAACTAATTTTTAGCTGTTTATTTATATATTTATCTGTCTGTTTGTTTATTTACTTAGAGACACAGCTTGGAACAGGCCCTCCCAGCCCAACAAGCTGTGCTGCCCAGCAACCCACCTATTTAACCCTTGCCTAACCACGGGGCAATTCATGACGGCCAATGAACCTACCAACAGGCCTTTGAAGCACCCAGGGAAACCCACGGTCACGAGGAGAACATGCAAATTCCTCAAAGACAGCGCCAGAAATTGAACTCTCAACTCTGGCACCCCAAGCTGTAGTAGTGTTGCGCCAACCACTGCACTCTGTGGCACCCCCCCCCCAAGAGTAAAAATTTTTTTAAAATTCTGATTTTGAAGCAAAATCTGAAACCTCTACGTTAGGATTCAAACTCATCTAATTGGATCAATGGACCATACAGTGGCTGTAGGTCTAGCAACTTAAGCACGGGGTCCACAGCCACAGATTCCCCAAAGCCGATGGAGTTGGAGAAGGCCTATGGAGTGCTGGGTCTTCATCACTCAGGGGATTGAGTTCCAGAGCCGCGAGGTAACGTTGCAGCTCTATAAGACCCTGGAGTGATCTGGTCAGCTCATTATAGGAAGGATGTGGAAGCTTTAGAGAGGGTGCAGAGGAGATGTACCAGGGTGCAGCCTGGATCGGAGAGCATGTCTTATGAGGATAGAGCTTTTCTGCTTGGAGAGAAGAAGGATGAGAGGTGACTTGATAGAGACGTACAAGATGACAAGGGGCGTAGATCGAGTGGATCGAGAATTTTACTCAGGACAGAAATAGCCAGTATGAGAGGTCCCAACTTGAAGGTAGAAGCAGAAGAGGAAGAGCCCTGAACTAGACAGTGGAGTTATCGGGGCATCGTCATGACGGTGTTTCCGTCGCAAGCTATTCTTGTTTTAACGAGGCCCAGTTGCTAGCTCGACGCTCAACCCGACTCGGATTCGAACTCAGGAACCTTCGCTCCGGAGTCCGATGCTGACATCGTTGCGTCACCAAGCGGGACAACAACTTTCAGGTGATTTAAGGGGATTGTGTGGAATGTCAGGGGTAGGTTTTTTAACCCAGAGAATGGTGGGTTTGTGGAACGCACTACCAGGGCTGGTGGTACAGCAGATACATTAGGAGCATTGTAGAAACTCTTAGGCAGATGGAAGATAGGAAAGTGGAGGGCTATGCAGGAGGGAACTGATCTTAGAGTAGGTTAAAGGCTCAGTACTGCCCAGTGGGCTGAAGGGCTTGCACTCTGCTATGATGTTCGATGTTCTGTGTCAATCATATTAAATAGTAGCCAAAATCCTAACAGAAGTTACAGTGGCTATTTGGCAAAAGCTTTGCCTTTTCTCTGCATCTAATGTTACATAGCAGAGGCTGTTTGTCATCCTGGCATGCTGGAGACGCTCCTTTCAGATCATTGTTGCTTGGCGATGTATGACCTCTGTATCAGCAATGCACTAAGGAATACTTTACCTTCAACTACTTAATATTCACTTCAGTGAGAAAAAGGAGTGGTTAGCAACTTGGCTATTGCTGGGATAATCATTCGGAGCTTGGCATTTGGGAAAAAAGTGTTAAATTTAGTTAATTAAATAAGTCTTGAGTAAAAAGAACTAGACTTAGTAAATGGTGACTATTAATCAGAAAGATTGATAGTTGCTAGAAATACCCAGCCAACACTTGTGAAGAAGGAGACAGTTTACAGATAAGAGATCGTTAAGATTTCAATCAGGAATGGCGAATGGTATTCAGTATTCATTCCAGGTAAGTGCAAGGTGCTTTGGGAAGTCAAAACAGGGTTAGACTTTCACAGGGAAGATTAGGGCCCAGGTGAGTGTTATAGAACAGAGGGACCTCGGAAACGCCACGGTAGTGTAGCAGTTAGCATGATGCTAATTAATGCTCGGGGCATCGGAGTTCAGAGTTCAATTCTGACATCCACTGTAAGGAAGTTTGTATGTTCTCCCTCAGAGTGAGTGGGTTTCCTCTGAGTGCTCCAGCTTCGTCCCAAAGTCCGAAGACATACTAGAGAAGAACATATGGCATAGGAGGAGAATTAAGCCACTTGGCTCATCGAAACTGTTCTGCCGTTTGATCACGACTGACTAATTTCCCTCTGGCCCCAATCTCCTGCTCTCCCCATAGACTTTTGGTCTAATATCTAGTCAAACAGGGTGATGCACAATCAAGACGCAAGCTGGATTAGAGAGGAGGAAGAATGCACTTGCACAACTGAAGACGTGCAAATACCTGAAGTTACAATGGATATGCTAAAAAATATCCACAATTGGAAAAGAAACAGCAGTGATTATATTCATAATTATTCATATAAAAATTTACTTGTCTTTATCTGTACCTATTAATACATCAACAACTTTAAAAATCCTGAAAAAGTGTCTGAATTTTTGACTTTTTGGTATTTTCCTAAAGGGGAAATCAAAAATGACTCATCTAAACATCGTCCTATTACTTGTTTACAAACTATATATAAACTTGTAACATCATGCTCCTTGCAACTAATCACCTATAGGCATCCGGTAGTATCGTGAGAGCATGGATTTGCGTCTTGGAAGGTTTCCAGGGCGCAGATCTGGGCAGGGTTCATGGGAGACCGGCAGTTGCCCATGCTGCAAGTCTCCCCTCTCCACGCCACCAATGTTGTCCAAGGGCCGATACAACTTGGCACCGGTGTCATCTCAGAGCAATGTGTGCCTTGCTCAAGGACACAACACGTTGCCTCGACCGAGGCTCGAACCAGCGACCTTCAGATCACTAGACCGATGCCTTATCCACTAGGCCATGTGCCAACACTCACATACAACTAATCACCCCTCACTTGGACAACCACAATATAATTACAGAAGAGCAGAAAGGATGCCGTAAGGGTGTGAAAGGATGTCAAGAACAACTGATAATAGATTCTGTAATTCTAGATAAAACTTGGAGGAAAAGCAGAAATCTTTCATGTTGTTAAATTGATTCTGTCCCACACTCCTGGTTAATCGAAGTATATAAATTACATGCAACTCTTGTGAAACTCCTGTATCTGATGAAACATTGACATACTACAAAGTTCAAGGTACTTTTAAGATCAGTATATATCCTTGAGGTTCGTCTCCTTACAGGCAGTCACAAAACAAGGAGCAAAGAAACAAGTCACACCAACAGCTTCAGAACGGAGGTTTAATGAAAGACACGAGACCAGGCATCACTGTAGTCAGGGCAGGCCGCTGCCTTAGTTCATCGCAAAGCCAAGTGTATGTTATGAGGCCAGAGATGTGAAGCCAGGCATCGCTGTAGTCAGAACAGGCCACAGCCTCAGCGCAGAGCCGAGTAAACATTGCCGAGGAACGAGCAGAATCAGCCAGAACGGGCCCTCCGCTCCCAACACCCTGACCTTTTCAAACTGGGCCCTCCATGACTTCCATCATCTCCAAGGGATCCTGCCAACAAACATATCTTTACCTTCCCACCCCTCTGCTGTCCTCCACGACTCACTTGTCTATTCATCCCTCCCGGCACTTATCCCTGCTAGCAGTCAAAGTCTACCCCTGACCATTCACCTCCCTCACCTCCATTCAGGGCCCCATCAGTCCCTGCAGGTGAGGCAATACTCCACTTGTGAATCTATTGTGTCCGGTACTCCCGATGAGGCCTCCACACACCGATGGAACCAGTTGTAAATTGGGGAACCAGTTCGTCGAGCACCTCTGCTCCATCTGCCAAAAGCAGATCTTACTGGTGGCCAAAATTTTAATTCCCATTCCTGTTCCAATGTGTCAGTCCATGGCTTGTCGGGGTGGATGTTCCATCTGGGTAGCCTCTAAGCTGATGGAATGAACTCCAGCAAAAAAAATCCTACCCTACCCTCTTTTTCTATTCTCCACTTTGGCATCTTACCACTTCTCACCTGCCTATCACCTCCTCCTTCCATGCCTCCTATGGTCCACTCTCCTCTCCTATCAGGTGAGGGTGCAAGGTGTGTGGCTGACAGGTGAGGGGTGCAAGGTGTGTGGGAGACAGGTGAGACCAGGTGAGGGGCTAGGTGTGTGGCTGACTGGTGAGACCAGGTGAGGGGAAAGGTGTGTGGCTGACAGGTGAGGTCAGGTGAGGGGCAAGGTGTGTGGCTGACAGGTGAGGGGTGCAAGGTGTGTGGGAGACAGGTGAGACCAGGTGAGGGGCTAGGTGTGTGGCTGACTGGTGAGACCAGGTGAGGGGAAAGGTGTGTGGCTGACAGGTGAGGTCAGGTGAGGGGCAAGGTGTGTGGGAGACAGGTGAGACCAGGTGAGGGGCTAGGTGTGTGGCTGACTGGTGAGACCAGGTGAGGGGAAAGGTGTGTGGCTGACAGGTGAGGTCAGGTGAGGGGCAAGGTGTGTGGCTGACAGGTGAGGGGTGCAAGGTGTGTGGGAGACAGGTGAGACCAGGTGAGGGGCTAGGTGTGTGGCTGACTGGTGAGACCAGGTGAGGGGAAAGGTGTGTGGCTGACAGGTGAGGTCAGGTGAGGGGCAAGGTGTGTGGGAGACAGGTGAGACCAGGTGAGGGGGCAAGATGCGCCGGTAAGGATTTAAACAACTGTACAATAACTAATGTGATCAACGTGAATCAGAATCAGGATCACTATCACCGGCACGTGTTGTGAGTTTGTTGTCATGTGGCATTACAATACATGATAATATAAACTCTAAATAGTTTATATAAATATAAGTAATTGATAAAGAGAGAAAAGTATAGTGAGGTAGTGATCATGGGTTGATTATCCATTCAGAAATGTATGGGGAGGGGGTTTAAACAGACTAGAAAAGGAAGGGGGCAGAAGCCAGAACAGGAAGGTGGGGAAGGGAAAGGTGAGACCAGATTAGGGTATTCATCTCCTACCGTTTTGCGTATAAGTAGACTTACTCCCGAGTTTAACACTGGAATGCTAGCTATTCTGCTTTGTAAATCTAAATAAAAAGGATCTTTTCTTGAGTGGACAAAAGATAACATTGAAGATGGAATTCAACCACAAACCTCGTGCTCAGATTCCAACACAAAAACAGCATTGAGCTGTTAAAAGCCTTATCATTTTATTTTCTGTAGCAATCGCCTGGATCAGAACAGACATCCATTCATCTCTCAGTCTATTCACAATCCCTACGCAGCAAAGGGACGTTTTGTATTGTACCTGGCAAGCCAGCAATTGTAAGTTCGATGAGCAGAGGGACATCGCAGTGGAGACTGATGTCTATTTTCCATCTCTCATTTACAGCTCAATATATCTTGCTTCCCTAAATTATTATATACTCTCCGTTTATCAGGTACACTTGTACGGCTGCTCGTAAATTCAAATATCTAATCAGCCAATCGTGTGGCAGCAACTCAATGCACGAAAGCATGCGAACATGGTCAAGAGGTTCAGTTGTTGGTCAGACCAGACATCAGAATGGGGAAGAAATGTGATCTAAATGACGTTGACCATGGAATGATTGTTGGTGCCAGATGGGGTGGTTTGAGTATCTCAGACTCTGCTGATCTCCAGGGATTTTCACCCACAACAGTCTCTGGAGTTGGTTTACTATTGAGGCACAGTGGGGAGTAGGCAGTTCTGTCCCTTCCAGCCATGCCACTCAGCAACCCTCAGGCCTAATCCCGGGACAAATCACGTTGGCCAATGAACCTACCCACCGGCACGTCTTTGGACTGTGGGAGGAAACCGGAGCACCCGGAGGAAACCCACCGCGTTCACGGGGAGAACGTATAAACTCCTTACAGGCAGCAGCAGGAATTGAACCCGGGCTACGGGTACATCGAAGCCTTGTGCTCACCACCACACCTCTGGGCCACCAAGTGACATCCAGCGGGCAGCAGTTCAGTGGGTGAAAACACCTGGATAGTGAGAGAGGTCAGGGGAAAACGGCCAGGCACCGCGGTTCAAGCTGACAGGAAGGCGACAGTAACTCAAATAACAACGGTGATGTGCAGACGAGCGTCTCTGAATGCACAACGTGTCGAACCTTGGGCTACAGCAGCAGAAGACCACAGATGTGTGTGTACAGTAAATTCCGGCAAAATTCTTACCATTCTCCTCTCTTTCTTTTTATGATCATAAAATTAAGGAATCAATCTGACGATGAGATCAGCAGGGATATCTGTTGTGTCCTAGACCGTTACCTCCCCCAGAAGTTCCATGAGTTTCCCACATATTGATAGCGGCTCCCTGACGCCCGCAGATTATATACAATATCCCGGAAATCGATTGTTTTGAGAGCGAGAGAGAGAGAGAGAGAGAGAGAGAGAGCGCGCACCATGTCAGAGTGCTCCAAGAAAAAAGAAAATATAAAACGTACTTCGCCACAGACTGCACTGACGTGTACCCCTGCCCAATGGGGGTCAAAAATAATGAGAGTTGCTCGCTGCACTGTTTGCAGCTTGACTTTTCTATTGCCCATGGTGGGTTAAAATGTAAAAGACATGTTGAGGTGAGTTTAACAGGTGTCATTCATTCATTAGCATAACTAACGTTATTTAAACTAGCTGGCTGGCTGCAGACATCCCATCTCTCCCGGGAGTCTCCTGCAAATTGATGGTGCTACCTCCCTGAAATTAGATTTTGCAGGGCAGGATGTCTGGCACAGAAGCAGGCCCTTCAGCCTCCCTAGTCTGTGCCAAACTGTTATTCTGCCTAGTCCTACCGACCTGCGCCACTCCAACCCGTTCCCCTCTAAATACCAACTTCTCCTAAATGTTGCATTCAAACCCACTTCCACTGGCAGCTTGGTTCACACTCGTGCCAGTCACTGGGTGAAGAAATTCCCGCTCAGGTTCCCCCGAAATATTTCTCCTTTCACCCTTAATCTACAACCTCTAGTTTTAGTAACACCCAACCTCAGTAGAAAAGTTCGTCTGCATTTACGCTCTCTATAATTTTGTACACCTCTGTCAAGTCTCTCCTCAATCTTCTACAATCTAGGGAATAAATCCTAACAAATTCAATCTTTCCCCTCACACACAAAATTCTGGAGGAATTTGACAGGACGGGCAGCGTCTATGGAGGAGAATAAAGAGTCAAGCTTCAAAGCCTTTCCCCTTCACCAGGAGTGGAAAGGAAGGGAGAAGAAGCCAAAATGTTTTCCCAAGGCCCACCTCCTCTCCTATCAAACGCCTTCTTCCTCAGCCCTCCTTTTCTACCTATCACCTGCCAGCTTCTCAACATCCCACCCACTTACCTTCCCCCTCACCCCACTTCACCTATCACCTGCCAGCTTCACTCCTTCCCCTCCCCACCCCCTTCTCATTCTGGTTTCTTCCCCCTTCATTTCCAGTCCTGATGAAAGGTCCCAACCGGAAATGTTTTCACTTTATTCCTCTCCATCGATGCTGCCTGACCCATTAAGTGCCTCCAGCGTTTAGTGTGTGATTTCCAGCATCTGCAGAATCTCCTGTGCTTGTAAATTTTCTTTGTACTCTTTCAAACTTATTGATGTCTTTTCTCAGACCAGAACTGCACTCAAAAGTTAGACCTCACCATCATCTTATACAGCTACAACATAAAATCCTGTATCAATACCTGTTTATTTCTTATTGTAGAATCCCTGCCTGTTCTCCATCTCCCTCTGGTGCTCCCCTCCCCCTTTCTTTCTCCCTAGGCCTCCCGTCCCATGACCCTTTCCCTTCTCCAGCTCTGTATCCCTTTTGCCAATCACCTTTCCAGCTCTGAGCGTCACCCCACCCCCTCTGGTCTTCTCCTATCGCTTTGCATTTCCCCCTCCCCCCACTACTTTCAAATCTCTTACTATCTTCTTTCAGTTGGTCCTGACGAAGGGTCTCGGCCTGAAACGTCGACATTGCTTCTCCCTATAGATGCTGCCTGGCCTGCTGTGTTCCACCAGCATTTTGTGTGTGTTGCTTTAATTTCCAGCATCTGCAGATTTCCTCGTGTTTGTCCTGTATCAATATTTTGATTTATGAAGGCCAATGTTGAAACTCTTTATAATCTTATCGACCTGCAACACCACCAACGTGCCAGAAGCTCGTTTTACAATCCTTTCGACCTGTGACACCCTTTTCAAGGAATTATGGGCCTGTGTTCCCAGATCCCTTTGTTCCACTGCTCTCCTACCGTTCTCCACGTAAGAGAAAGGACCTGGCTGGTCCTTCCAAAGCACAGCACCTCACACTTGTCTGCATTAAAGACCATCAGCTATTTTCCAGCTCAATTGGTCCAGCTCCCATGGCGAGCTCTGATCGTCTTCCTCGCTGTTCACTACGCCCCAATAGCGGTGTCATCCACAAATTTGAGTTTAGTGAGATGAAACTGTTTCTCCAGCGGACTGGAGGAGGCCAAAGTGAACAACGTCTCCACCATGATAAAGCAACAGCAACGCTGACGGACAGGTCATATCATTGAATACCGAACTCACGTCTCCCCAAACAGATCCTCAACTCCAAGGCGAAGGTCGGTCTGTGAGCCCCTGGAGGCGAAAGGAAACACTTCAAAGATAACATCACAATCAGCCTGAGGAAGTTCAATATGACACCTAAAAACTGGGAAGACATTTCACTCAATGGAGACACCTGGAGGAATCTGTCCAAGAGGGAGCTGCGCTACGAGAGAGCGACTCCACCGTGTCGCAGAGAACCGGTGGCAGCTGAGAAAGAGACCGAACAACCAAAAGACCCCATGAACCACAACCACTACCGACCCTCGCCCACACTGCTCCAGAATATGTGGGTCCCCGATCGGCCTCTACAGCCTCCACCGACCCTCGCCCACACTGCTCCAGAATATGTGGGTCCCCGATCGGCCTCTACAGCCTCCACCGACCCTCGCCCACACTGCACCAGAATATGTGGGTCTCTGATCAGCCTCTACAGCCTCCACCGACCCTCACCCACACTGCACCAGAATATGTGGGTCCCCGATCGGCCTCTACAACCCTCACCGACCCTTGCCCACACTGCACCAGAATATGTGGGTCCCCGATCGGCCTCTACAGCCTCCACCGACCCTCTCCCACACTGCACCAGAACATGGGGGTCCCCGATCGGCCTCTACAGCCTCCACCGACCCTCGCCCACACTGCACCAGAATATGTGGGTCCCCGATCGGCCTTTACATCCCTCACCGACCCTCGCCCACACTGCACCAGAATATGTGGGTCCCCGATCGGCCTCTACAACCCTCACCGACCCTTGCCCACACTGCACCAGAATATGTGGGTCCCCGATCGGCCTCTACAGCCTCCACCGACCCTCTCCCACACTGCACCAGAACATGGGGGTCCCCGATCGGCCTCTACAGCCTCCACCGACCCTCTCCCACACTGCACCAGAACATGGGGGTCCCCGATCGGCCTCTACAACCCTCACTGACCCTCGCCCACACTGTACCAGAATATGTGGGTCCCCGATCGGCCTTTACAACCCTCACCGACCCTCGCCCACACTGCTCCAGAATATGTGGGTCCCCGATCGGCCTCTACAACCCTCACTGACCCTCGCCCACACTGTACCAGAATATGTGGGTCCCCGATCGGCCTTTACAACCCTCACCGACCCTCGCCGACACTGCACCAGAATATGTGGGTCCCCGATCGGCCTCTACAACCTCCACCGACCCTCGCCCACACTGCAGCAGAATATGTGGGTCCCCGATCGGCCTCTACAACCTCCACCGACCCTCGCCCACACTGCACCAGAATATGTGGGTTCCCCGATCGGCCTCTACAGCCTCCACCGACCCTCGCCCACACTGCACCAGAATATGTGGGTCCCCGATCGACCTCTACAGCTCCACCGACCATCGCCCACACTGCTCCAGAATATGTGGGTCCCCGATCGGCCTCTACAACCCTCACCGACCCTCGCCCACACTGTACCAGAATATGTGGGTCCCCGATCGGCCTCTACAGCCTCCACTGACCCTCGCCCACACTGCACCAGAATATGTGGGTCCCCGATCGGCCTCTACAGCCTCCACCGACCCTCGCCCACACTGCGCCAGAATATGTGGGTCCCCGATCGGCCTCTACAGACTCCACCGACCCTCGCCCACACTGCTCCAGAATATGTGGGTCTCTGATCAGCCTCTACAGCCTCCACCGACCCTCGCCCACACTGTACCAGAATATGTGGGTCCCCGATCGGCCTCTACAGCCTCCACCAACCCTCGCCCACACTGCACCAGAATATGTGGATCCCCGATCGGCTTCTACAGCCTCCACCGACCCTCGCCCACACTGCTCCAGAATATGTGGGTCCCCGATCGGCCTCTACAGCCTCCTGAGGACACAGCAATAGACAACCCCTCAGGAGACCATCACAGTCGACTCACAGTGAAAGCACTACTGAGAGGTAACATGACAGAGGCATCTAAAATTATGAGGATAATCAATAGGGTAGAATGCCACGGGCTGTTTCCAAGACTAGAGGGCAAAGTTTAATGTGGGAGAGAGAGGGTTGAGAGTACAGGGTGCAGGCTGCCGGCACGTCTCTACCGAAGGAAGGAGCTCCTTCCCTCCTCTAGTCTGCAGGTCGCCCTTGGGCAAGGCATAGCACCTGCTGGCCCCCCGACGAAGGTCAAGGGAAGCCATGCGAACAGGTGGTGGATGGTCGTACGAGCAGCCGGTGCAGATCACAACTCCTGGTCCTGCGACCACTGACACCAGACAGACAATCTCTGAAGAGTATTGATAATGACTGGGGTCACCCGTCTTGTGAAGACTCTGCCCAGAAGGTGGCAATGGCAAACCACTTCTATGGAGAAATTTGCCAAGAGACCATGATGGCTCATGTCATGTGACACGGCACATAATGTTGCTGATGAGGAGGAGGTGAAAACACAGAGTAGACAGTTTATGGAAGAGTGGCTGCCAAAGGAGTGAAAGGACTAGGGGGGTGTATAGAGGGTAAAGAACATAATTGACTTTACTGGGGTAAAGAAAAAGTCTTAACTTTAGACTCGTTCGAGTGTGCAACATGGAAATGGGCTCTTGAAGCCACCATGTCTATGCCAAAGACCTTTACTAATGCCAGCTGTTGGCATTAAATCCTGTGTGCCCTGCTCAAGTGTCCTCCACCACCTCCTCCAGGTCACATGTGCAAGAGGTGCTTCAGAACGGGAACAGGTGAGAGCAAAGAGAGGAGCCGCGGAGGCTGAACAAGGACACGGTCAGCTCAACAGCGGTGAAGGGGTAGGGCTCTGCATTTTGAAATGTCTCCCTGGATACGACCGTCACCTCGGTTGTTTGCCTTTGTAGTTTAACTACTGACTGATTATAATCTCAGTCCATTTCCATGTCCCATTGCCACAGCCAGCATCGGGTTTCATTTCACCAGCACGTGCTGTGAAGTTTGTCGTTCTGTGGCAGCGGTACAGTGCTATACGCGGTAATAAAAACAGTGTCCTTGGGTTGATTGTCTACTCAGGAACGTGGCTGGAGGAGAAGAAGCTGCTCCTGGACGCCGAGCTTTCGTTGGAGTGCCCTCTCTGTCAAGCAGCAATGGCACGTCCCAGGTGTTGGGAGTCCTGAACGGTGCATGTCGCCTTTTCTGAGCCGTCGTCCTTGATACTGGCGAGGCCGGTGCCCATGATGGAGCTGGCTGAGTTTACAGCTTTCTGCGGCTTTTTATGATCCCGTGCAGAAACCCCCCACCCAAACCAGAGAGATGCATCCTCTCCACGGTACATCTGTAGTTGTGAGAGTGTTTGGTGACAAACCAGCTCTCACATAAACTCTTCTCGGGCTTCCAGCTGGGGTACAGGTTTCATTTTAACTGAGGTTTTAATGACAAACTCTGCCATCTTCGTCGGGGATAATGCCTATATACGTCTAGTCTGGTGATATATATACCCGCGTCATCTGTCCCCCAATTGGTTAATCATCATCTAATCAGATTTCCTTTGTCCAAACTTGTTAACAATCAAATTCCAGTTCTTACTTAGAGAGAGACCTTCGTCATTCTTGATATTCTTATTCTGTAGTTTTATTTCAACGGCACCCTTCACCAGGCAGACAGACAGACAGACAGACAGACATACTTTATGGATCCCGGGGGAAATTGGGTTTCATTACAGCCACACCAACCAAGAATAGTGAAGAAATATAGCAATGTAAACCCATAAATAATTAAATAATGGTACCGGTAAGTTAATCATGCAAAGTGGAAATAAGTCCAGGACCAGCCTATTGGCTCAGGGTGTCTGGCACTCCGAGGGAGGGGTTGTAAAGTTTGATGGCCACAGGTAGGAATGACTTCCTATGCCTCTCAGTGTTGCATCTGAGGCGTGGCTCAAAGACTGGTGTGGGAGAAGTGGGTTTTGCTTCTTGGGACACTGACACCAGTACTGGGACAGGAGAGAACTGTTCCGGAGGGACGGGCTTCACCTGAACCAGGCTGGGGTTAGTGTCCTGGTGAATCATGTAACTAGGGCTGCAGAGAGGTCTTTAAACTAACCAGTGGGGGGGAGGATTCTAGAGAGCAAATAATTAAAAAGACAATGGAGAAGGTAATGGATGTAGGTAAAAGTGGAGGAATAAAGAGACAGTGTGTCAGGAGGGGAAAGAATGTACGGAGATAAGTGTGAAGTTGTACAAAAGGAAAAGGTAGGAAATAAGTTTCAAACATATTTGAAAGTCCTTTATTTGAATGCACATAGTATTAGGAATAAAATTGATGAGTTGATGGTACAAATAATTACGTATGGTTGTGATATTGTGGCAATTACGGAAACATGGCTGCAGGGTGACCAGGACTGCGAATTAAACATACAAGGGTATTCGACAATTAGGAGAGACAGGCAAGAAGGAAAAGGAGGTGGGGTGGCTATGTTAATAAAGCAAGAAATCACTGCAATAAAGCCAAATGATATTGGCTCAAAGGATCAGGATAACGAAACAATTTGGGTAGAAATAAGAAATAGTAAAGGGGAAAAAGCAGTGCTGGGAGTAGTCTATAGGCCTCCAAACAGCTGTAACTCAGTTGGTCGGAGCATAAATCAGGAAATAGTTGGGGCTTGTAATAAGGGAACAGCTATAATTATGGGGGATTTTAACTTTTATATTGACTGGACTAATCAAGTTGGACACGGCAGCCTTGAAGAAGAGTTTATTGAGTGTATTCGGGATGGGTTCCTTGAACAATACGTTACTGAGCCGACAAGGGGGCAAGCAGTCTTAGGTCTGGTCCTGTGTATTGAGACAGGACTAATAAAAAATGTCCTAGTAAAGGATCTCCTTGGAATGAGTGACCATAACATGGTCGAATTCCATATTCAATTAGAGGATGAGAGGGTTGGATCTCAAACAAGCGCATTGAGCTTAAATAAAGGATACTAAGATGGTATGAGAGCAGAATTGCTTAAGATGGATTGGGAAAATAGATTAAAGGGTAGATCGGTACTTGATCAGTGGTGTATATTTAAGGAGTTATTTTACAACTATCAAGAAAAATATATTCCACTGAAGAAAAAAGGGTGTAAAAGAAAAAATAGTTGTCCGTGGCTAAGTAAAGAAATAAAGCAAAGTATACGACTAAAAGGAAAGTTATATAAGGTAGCTAAATCTAGTGGGAAGATTGAAGATCGAGAAGCTTTTAAAGATCAGCAGCAAATAACAAAAAGATTGATTAAGAAGGGGAAGATAGATTATGAAAGTAAATTGGCGAAAAACATAAAAGGAGATAGTAAGAGTTTTTATAGTTACATAAAAAGAAAAAGGGTGGCTAAAGTAAATGTTGGTCCCCTAGAAGATGAGACAGGGAAATTAATGGTAGGGGACTTGGAGATGGCGGAAATGCTGAACAAATATTTTGTATCAGTTTTTACAGTAGAGGACACTCAAAATATCCCAACACTGGATAAACAGGGGGCTCTAGGGGGAGAGAAGCTAACTACGATTCAAATCACCAAGGAAATGGTACTTGATAAATTAATGGGACTGAAGGTGGATAAATCCCCTGGACCGGATGGCTTGCATCCTAGGGTCTTAAGGGAAGTGGCGGTCGGGATTGTGGATGCATTAGTGATAATTTTTCAAAACTCGCTGGACTCAGCAATGGTCCCGGCAGATTGGAAAAATGCTAATATAACTCCTTTATTTAAAAAGGGCAATAGACAGAAGGCTGGGAAATATAGGGCAGTTAGCCTAACATCTGTGGTTGGCAAAATGTTGGAATCGATAATTAAGGAAACAGTAACAGAGCATTTGGATAAACATAGCTTAATAGGACAAAGTCAGCATGGCTTTACAAAAGGGAAGTCATGTTTGACAAATTTGTTGGAGTTCTTTGAGGACATAACATATAGGGTAGATAAAGGGCAACCAGTGGATGTGGTGTATTTGGACTTCCAAAAGGCATTTGACAAGGTGCCACACCAAAGATTATTACTTAAAGTAAAAAATCATGGGATTGGGGATAATATTCTGGCATGGGTGGAGGATTGGCTTTCTAACAGAAAACAGAGAGTTGGGATAAATGGTTTACTCTCAGACTGGCAGTTGATGACTAGTGGTGTTCCGCAGGGGTCGATGTTGGGACCCCAACTCTTTACAATCTTTATTAATGATTTGGAGAAAGGGACTAAGTGCAACGTATCGAAGTTTGCTGATGACACAAAGATGGGAGGGAGTGTAATGAGTGCGGAGGACATTGAAACCCTGCAGGGGGACATAGATAGGCTGAGTGATTGGGCAGATATTTAGCAGATGAAATATAATACTGACAAGTGTGAGGTCTTGCACTTTGGCAGGAAAAATAATAGAGCAAGTTATTATCTAAATGGAGAGAAACTGGAAAGTGCTTCTGTGCAAAGGGATCTGGGGCTCCTGGTGCAGGAAACACAAAAAGTTAGTATGCAAGTGCAGCAGGTGGTCAAGAAGGCCAATGGAATGCTGGCTTTTATCGCTAGGGGGATGGAGTATAAGAACAGGGAGGCCTTACTGCAGTTGTACCGGGTATTGGTGAGACCACACCTGGAGTACTGCGTGCAGTTCTGGTGTCCATATTTAAGAAAGGACATACTGGCTCTCGAGGCAGTGCAGAGAAGGTTCACTAGGTTAATTCCGGGGATGGGTGGGTTGATGTATGATGAGAGGTTGAGTAGACTGGGACTCTCCTCATTGGAGTTCCGAAGAATGAGAGGCGATCTTATTGAAACATATAAGACTGTGAAGGGGCTTGATCGGGTGGATGCGGGGAGAATGTTCCCAATGATGGGTGAAACTAGGACTAGGGGGCATAATCTTAAAATAAGGGGATGCTGTTCCAGGACTGAGATGAGGAGAAATTTCTTCACTCAGTGGGTAGTGGGGCTGTGGAATTTACTGCCCCAGAGAGCTGTGGAAGCTACTACACTCAATAAATTCAAAACGGAGATAGACATTTTCCTGGATAAAAATGGCATTAGGGGATACGGTGAGCGAGCAGGTAAGTGGACATGAGGCTAGGGTTAGATCAGCCATGTGATCTCCTGGGCCAGTTTTCGATAGCCTGGATGGGTCGGAGAGGAATTTTCCAGATTTTTTCTCCTCAATTGGCAAATCGTTTTTTTTTCCCCAGGTGATCACATGGGTTTGGGCGGGATGAATAATAAAATAAAATGGGCGGCATGGTGTCCTGTTGGTTGGCACTGTTGCCTTGTGGGATTCGGTGATAACTAGAGTTAAGATTTGATCAGCCATGATCTTGTTGAATGGAGGAGCAGGCTTGAGGGGCCGATTGGCCTACTCCTGCTCCTATCTCTTATGTTATGTTATGTTATGTTATGTTATGTTATGTTATGTTATGTTATGTTATGTTATGTTATGTTATGTTATGTTATGTTATGTTATCTCGGTGGAATGAGTCTCTGGCTGAATATACTCCTGTGCCTAACCAGTACATTATGGAGTGGATGGGAGTCATCGTCCAAGATGGCATGCAATTTTGACAGCATCCTCTTTTCAGACACCACCGTCAGAGAGTCCAGTTCCACCCCCACAACATCACTGGCCTTACGAATGAGTTTGTTGATTCTGTTGGTGTCCCTACCCTCAGCCTGCTGCCCCAGCACACAACAGCAAACATGATAGCACTGGCCACCACAGACTCCTAGAACATCCTCAGCATCGTCCGGCAGATGTTAAAGGACCTCAGACTCCTCAGGAAGTAGAGATGGCTCTGACCCTTCTTGTAGACAGCCTCAGTGTTCTTTGACCAGTCCAGTTTATTGTCAATTCGTATCCCCAGCTATTTGTAATCCTCCACCATGTCCACACTGACCCCTTGGATGGAAACGGGTCACTGGTGGTGCTGGCATGGCACAGTAGTTTTGTGCTGTTGAAGTCAATCCTATGGTCCTTGCAAATGCAAAGTTCTGCTATGGCCAATTTCTCCAGGTAACCCATACTGATACATCTCCTGTGCTCCTTGATGCGGGTTTCTGCCATGCATCCCGTCTGGTTGATATATGCTGCTCTGCATTCACAGGGAATTCGCCTCAAACCAATTCTCCACAACTCCCATAGCTGCTGTCCTGCCTGCTTTGTAGCTGCATCAATACCAGGGACCAGGATAGATCTTCAGAGATGTTAACACCTAGGAACTTGAAACTCACCTTAAATCCCTTCCACTGCTCTCTTTACAACTTACATGACATTTTTTCTTCTGTGTAAACAAAAAATACAGCATTATCTGCTGTGATAGAGGTGACCTTGGAACCCAGTGAAAGAGAGATTAGAACCGCGTGATTGAGGGTCATGTCAGTACACCTAAGGTAGTGCAGCTGCCTTCTAGACATTCGTCATCCCCTGACATACTTGTGGAGAAAGAAAGAAAGATTAGATGTGTTTGTCAATGTGGAGCAGAGAGGGAGTTTGTAAACCTGACGAGGGTGGAGCACTGTGGGAGGGGTGTGGGACAGGTGGCAGAGAAGGAGTGCCAGGGGCAGGGGGTGGCATGGGGTGCAGACACACCCAGCTCTGAGACACCAGGCAAGGTCATTTGATTCCAAACACTTGGTTTATTGCTCATTGTAGAATGTCTCTCTGGTGCTTCCTGCCCCCTCCCCTCTCCCTTCCCCTTCTCCTAACCGTGATTCCCCTCTCTCTGTCCTCTTCTCACTCTCAGCCCACAAGAGAGACCCATATCTGAATTAGGTTTATCATCACTCACATATGTCATGAGATTTATTTTGCGGCAGCAGTACAGTGCAATACATAAAATTACTTCAGTACTGTGCAAAGTTCTCGGGCATCCTCGCTATATATACGTAAGACTTTTGCACAGTACTGTACATTGAAACATACAGTGAAATGTTTCACTTGTGTAGCATGCCCACAAATCATGAACCCCGACCATGCCAGCTCTGGAACGTGGGAGGGAACGAGGGCACCCAGAAGAAACCCGAAAGGTTTTAGGGGGAACATTCAGGCAGTAGTGGGAAGGAATTCCCGACCGATGGTCGCTGTAAAGAAAAGTGTGCCGGCGTGGCGCCCCCTGCAGGTAATAAAGTGAAAACGCGCCTGCACTGACCTGGGACATAGTAGCCATTGTTACAACACCTACTGGGTTGGGTTCGATACAGATGATCACATGAAATTCTGACTCAGACATTAGCCGATAACCCTACACTCAGTGGCCACTTTATTAGATAAACCTGCTCGTTAATGCAAATATCTAATCAGCCAATCCTGTGGCAGCAACTCAATGCACAAAAGCACGCAGACATGGTCAAGAGGTTCAGTTGTTGTTTGGACCAAACATCGAAATGGGGAAGAAATGTGATCTAAGTGACTTTGACTGTTGGTGCCAGACGGGGTGGTTTGAGTATCTCAGAAACTGCTGATCTCCTGGGATTTTCACGCACAACGGTCTCTAGAGTTTTCAGAGAATGGTGCGAGAAACAAAAAAAAAAATCTAGAGAGTGGCAGCTCTGTGATTAAAAACAACTTGTTAATGAGAGAGGTCAGGGGAGAATGGCCAGGCCGGTTCAAGCTGACAGGAAGGCAACAGTAACTCAAATAACAACAGTGGTGGGCAGAAGAGCATCTCTGAATGCACAACATGTCGAACCATGAAGTGGACGGGCTACAACAGCACCAAGTTCCACTTCTGTACCTAATAAAGTGGCCACTGAGTGAATGGTGTTATCTGATGGAATATTGTGATCCTATCTTTGGTTTTAAAGCCTAAAAACCAGGCTATCGGTTTCTCTAAGGAAGGAATAACTGATTAGTTTAAATTCTGACAACAGTTCTTGGTACTAATTTGCCTCACATCGGTCAGGAAAGATTCATCTCTCATCTCTCTTTAGTCCCCTCTTCTGGGGTAGTTGAGGATGTCTCGCTTCCGTTCCGGTTTTGTGGGCTCCGAAGTGGCTCCCCAGGTGTTGCGTGGAAGGGTGGAGGGATTATACCCTTGCAGAGTTCTGTGTCCTTTCTGCTGATTATATATGTAGGCCTCCGTTAGTCTCGATAGACCATGGATTTGCAACTCGGAAAGTTTCCAGGGCGCAAGCCTGGGCAGGGATTTTTTTTATAGAAGACCAGCAGTTGCCCGAGCTGCAAGTCTCCCCTCTCTATGCCACCAATGTTGTCCAATGGAAGGGCATTAGGACCCATACAGCTTGGCACCGGTGTCGTCACAGAGCAATGTGTGGTTAAGTGCCTCGATCAAGGACACACACACACAGTCTGAGCCAAGGCTCGAACTGGCGACCTTCAGATAACTAGACGAATGCTTTAACCACTTGGCCACGCGTCAACACTGCTTGCAATGTTATATACCCTTTCTACTGATTGCGCTTAGCCTCGAGTTGTCCCTGTCACAGAAACTCACGGTGTATAATGCCTTCCTGATGCTCCTCTGCTTCAAGCAATCACACACCAGGAACTCTAATGGGTTAAGACCATAAGCCATAGGAGCTGAATAAGGCCAATCAGCCCATCGATTCTGCTTTCCCCTTCGACCCTGGCTGATTTATGTTGGTGAGGATGTAATGTGCTCAGTGGCCCCACCACCTCCTGTGCCTAATAAAGAGGATGTTCATGGTCTCCTGCCACTGGAGCCCACCCACCTTGAAGTGGGACTTGCTCCTCTGCTCCTCATGCAACGCATGGCCTTTTGAGTTACTCCGCCTTCCAGTCAGCTTGAACCAGTCTGGACACTCTCCTCCAAACAAGGCGTTTTCACCCACGGAACTGCTGCTCACTGGATGTTTTTTAGTTTTCACACCATTCTTTGTAACTCTAGAGAATGTTATATGTGAAAATCCCAGGAGATCAGAATCTTCTGAGATACCCTGTCTGGCACCAACGTCACACTTCTTCCCCACTCTGACGTTCAAACTGGACCTCTTGACCATGTCCACATGCTTTCATGCATTGAGTTGGTGCCACATGATTGGCTGATTAAATATTTGCATTAATGAGCAGTTCTACCCATACTGAGGTTATACTGAAGGAGACTTTAAAATTTAACCTAATTCTTTATAACAATCAGAATTTGTTGAGGATTCTTCCATAATGGATGAATTTTTAAGAAAATTGAATATCCCGAAATTAACCACAGAAGATTGTGTACTTCTAGACGCACCTATTTCGGAAACCGAAATAAAAGAGGCTATTTTTTTCAATAAGTTCAGGTAAAGCCTCTGGTCCAGACGGATATACTGTGGAATTTTTAAAATCCTTTTCTTCTATACTCTCTCCTTGGCTTTGTAAAATTTTTAAAGATGCGTTAACTGTAGATAAATTACCACAATCTTTTTATGATGCCTCCATTTCTCTAATTCTTAAAAAAGATAAAGACCCCACTGAATGTACATCCTATCAGCCTATATCCTTGCTGAATACAGATTCTAAGATTTTACCAAAGTTTTGGCCACTAGATTAGAAAATATTTTACCTCAAATTATCTCTGAAGATCAGACCGGATTTATTATAAACCGTTATTCATCTTTTAACATCAGAAAATTAATTAATATAATTTATACTCCTTCATCTAAAATTTCCTTAGATGCTGAAAAAGTGTTCGATAGAGTTGAATGGCCATATTTATTTAATACGTTGCAGAATTTTAATTTTAGCTTGAAATTTATATCATGGATTAAATTAATATATTATAAACCTTTGGCTTCGGTTCTTACCAATAATCAGAGATCTCCTTTTTTTCAGTTGTCCCGTGGTATGCGGCAAGGCTGTCCTTTAAGTCCTCTGTTATCTGACATTGCTTTGGAACCTTTAGCCATTGCCATTCGTGAATCACCTAATATTTTTGATATTACTCATGGGGAAGGAACTTATAAGTTATCATTATATGCTGATGATTTGTTACTATACATATCTGACCCTGAGAGATCTATTCCTGCTATTTTATCCTTGCTTGCTCAGTTTAGTAACTTTTCTGGCTACAAACTGAATTTTAATAAGAGTGAAAACACAAAATGCTGGCAGAACTCGGCAGGCCAGTAGATGCTGTCTGGCCTGCTGAGTTCTGCAGCATTTTGTGTTTTTATTTAATAAGAGTGAACTATTTCCATTAAATATTCAAGTCTCAATCTATAAACACTTACCATTTAAAGTTGTCACAGAACATTTTACTTATTTGGGTATTAAAATTACCAAGAAACATAAGGATTTATTTAGAGTTAATTTTTTACCTTTAATTGACCAAATCAAGCAACTTGTCACCAGGTGGTCCCCATTATCTTTGTCATTGGTCGAATTAATACTATTAAGATGACAGTATTACAAAAATTTTTATATTTATTTCAAGCATTACCAATTTTTATTCATAAATCTTTTTTTGATATTATTGACTCCAAAATATCCTCATATGTGTGGCAGAATAAAAATCCTAGATTAAGTAAAAACTATTTACAGAAGCCTAAGAAGGGGGGTCTTCTATTGGGCAGTTTAACTATTCTAACTATTGGGCAGTTAATATTTGATATTTAATATTTTGGACACAAGAATCGATTATAGCACCTTGCCCACAATAGGTAAATTTGGAATGTAAATCTGTACAAGACTCTTCATTTTCTATTTTAGGATCTTCGCTTCCTTTTGCTTTATCTAAATTGAATAAACAAATAACCAATCCTATAGTTAAACATACATTATGAATATGGTTTCAATTTCATAAATGTTTTGGCTTGAATAAGTTTATCTTATCGAGCCCTATTATATCTAACTTTCTTTTCGGTCCTCTTTTACGGATCACGCCCTTGTATTACGGAAAACAAAAGGTACAACATGTTTTTGTGATCTATTTTTAGATAACAGTTCTATGTCCTTTGAACAGCTATCCAATAAATATAATTTGCCTAAAACACATTTTTTTAGATACTTGCAAGTTAGAAATTTCTTGAATAATATGTTACAGTCTTTTCCGAAATTATGTCCAATGGACATTACGGAAAATTTTTTGGCTCGGAATCCTTGTCAGAAGGGTTTAGTAGCCATCATTTATAATATGATCATGAAAATATAGCCAGAGGTATCAGAAAAAATTAAGAAGGAATGGGAAAAAGAATTTCATTGTCTTATACCCACTGAGCAGTGGGAGAACATTTTACAATTAGTCAATTCCTCTTCTATTTGTGCTAAAAATGCCCTAATGCAATTCAAGTTTGTACATAGGGCTCACATGTCCAAGGATAAACTTGCTCGATTTTACTCTCATGTTAATCCAACCTGTGACAGATGTCATTCTGAAGTCGCTTCATTGACCCACATGTTTTGGTCTTGCCCCTGTTTGCAAAATTATTGGAAAGGTATTTTCGGTACTATTTCAACAGTTCTGAATATCAAATTGCAACTGCATCCTATTACTGCAATTTTCAGTTCACCAATGGTGGATAATTGTTGCTTATCCCCCTCAGCCCGGCGGATGATTGCATTTGTTACATTAATGGCTAGAAGATCTATCCTATTGAACTGGAAAGAAATTAATCCTCCAACTATATTTCAGTGGTTTTCTCAAACTATTTCTTTATTAGAAGTGTTGTTTTTGACCCTTCAGTTAAATTTGAAGAAACTTGGAGACCATTTATTCAACATTTTCATATGAGCTAAACTGACTTTTCCTAAACCTTACTATTATTATCCTTAGTTATTTGGATGGAGGTACAGAGTTATTGATGCTGCTGTGTATATTTGACATAATGCTATGGCCCATGTTGGTTAGGTTTTTCTTGGAGGGTTTTTTTTTCTTATTTACTCCATTTTTCATAATCACTATGAGTTTGGGAGGTTATTATATATGGATTATCATCTATTTGTACTTATACCTAACCTATTAATTATGTATTCTCAAGCTCTCTGTATTCATGTTTCATTTGTGTTTGTTTAAAATTAATAAAAAAAGACTTAAAAAAGAAAAAAGAAAATTTAACCTGAAGTGAATTTATTCCAGAAACCTCTAATGGTAAGAGCTTTTAATCTGGTGTCAGGTTTGCAGGCAGCAGGTCTCTCCCGCCACATACTGGAGATGTTAGCCTACAATAGGGGCATTAGGGGCTTCTTCTTCCAAGAGCTTCTCAATATGAAGCCTGCTGTTTCTTCCCCCAAGTCATCAGAGTCCTCAATACTCAGAGTCTATACGGACATCTACATCATTTATTATTATATTTGTCCTCTACTGTGCCTATTGCCTTGTTGATTATTTATTTATTAATTATTGTACTGCCCTGCACTGTTTTGTGCACTTTATGTAGTCCTGTGTAGGTCTGTAGTCTAGTGTAGTTTTGTGTTGTTTTACATAGTCTAATGTAGCCTTGAGTTGTCTCACATAGTCTAGTGTAGTTTTGTGTTGTTTCATGTAGCACCAGGGTCCTGGAGGAACGTTGTTTCATTTTTACTGCAACTGTACCAGCAGTTTATGGTCGAAATGACAATAAGGAGTGACTGACTTGCTGCTCATTTTGCTGAACACAACACTTCCATATCCTCTAGCCTCAGTGCCCCTCCGCTGATACAACACTTAGGGTAGGTTACAAGGTCAGCACAACATGATGGGCCAAAGGGCCTGTACGGTACCATTGGGTGCCAAACGGATCACAACCATTTCAGCTAGTAAGTGTGAAGGCACACACTCAGCGATTCAGGAACAGCTTCTTCCCCTCTGCCATCCGATTCCTAAGTGGGCATTGATCCTGTGAACACTACCTCACTACTTTTTAATCTCTATTTTGCACTATTTACTTCATTTAACTTTTTTAATATACTGTACATACTGAGTGTGATTCACTTTTTATTATTGTGTGTGAGGGGTGGGTGAGTCCTGGATGGGTCGTCCTGCCCACTTCAGGAAGGTGAAGCGTCTCCCCTAGCCTCTCCTTTCCGGGATCACCGCAGGACCTCTGCTTGCCTCGTCTTATAGAAGCTCACTCGTATGTGGCCTCTCCTACACCACTGTGCCCATAGCAACGCCTTCGCCTGGAGTCCCTCTCCTTACTGAGCTTGCAATGTCATGGACCCACAGTCCAGCGGTGTAACCGGGCGGGCAGGCTGGTTTCGTCAGCCTTGGAGAAGGAGCAGTACAACACAGTAAATAGTTAAAATATACAAAAACAGAGCTAAATAGTGAGGTAGCAGTCATGGATCTGTGGGCCATTCAGAAACCTGATGGTTGGGTGGAGGGGTTGGTCTGAAAACCTCAGATGTGCATCTTCAGGCTCCTGTACCTCTTTCCTAATGGTGGTATTGAGAAGAGGGCACGTCCTGGGTGGTAAGGGTACTTAATGATGGATGCCACCTTTTGAAAGTGCCCTCGATGGCAAGGAGGCTGGCACCTGTGATGGAGCGGGCTGAGTCTACAAGCAGGCGAAGGCCGGGCAGTTCCCCTGGGTGCTGTAGATTCATTCCTCTTTCAGAGCAGAGATTGTCGGAGGTGATCTGCCTTTTTGCGGCGAGCAATGTTGGGAAGCAGGTTGGTGTAAAAATACAACCTTGCCTGACCCTATCATGCACTGGGTTGGGCCTGTGACGGGTATGTCAGCTAGCACGGTGGCTTACATATTGAACAGTAAACATAGAACAATAATGAATGTCAGATAACTCTCGATGTCACACCTTTGGTAAACTAAGTTTCAGAGGGAATGTTCACAGTCCTACATAAAACTGAAAAGGTACCTATTGACACACACAAAATGCTGGAGGAACTCAGCAGGCCAGGCAGCATCGATGGAAAAAAGTTTTAAAAAAGTGAAAAAAGTGAAAAAAAGTGAAAAAAAGTACAGTTGACATTTCATGCCAAAACCCTTTGGTGGAACTGGAGAAGAAAACTGTAAACTGCTAGACCAAAATACTGGAATTACTTAGCAGGCATGGGAGCACCTGTGGAGAAAGACAGTGATGGCAATGTATAGAAAGATCAATCAGAAACATTAACCGTCTTTAGCAACACACCCAAAATGCTGGAGGAACTCAGCAAGTCAGGCAACATCTATGGAAGGGAATAAACAGTCAATGTTTTGGGCCGAGACCTTTCTTCAGGACTGGAAAGGAAGGGGGAAGATGTCAGAATGAGAACGTGGGAAGGGGGAGGGGGAAGGAGGAGGACAAGCTGGGAGGTGATAGTTTGAAAAGGCAAAGGGCTGGAGAAGAAGGAATCGGATAAGAAAGTGGACCGTGGGGGACAGGCATCAGGGGGAGGTGATAGGCAGGTGAGGTGAAGAGGTAAGAGACCAGAATGGGGAACAGAAGAGGGAAAGGGGATGGGGGGAAAACACCAAAAGGGGAAATTGAAACTGAGATGTCGGCAGACCTGCTAAGCATCTCTATATTTTTTCTGGCTTTATCTCAGATTTATAGCATCTGCAGTTTTTTGCTGCTCTACCACGTTCTGCATTCTCCATCATCCTGGCTCCAAATGGTGACAACGGGATGACAGAAACTCTGCTGAAGTTAAATCTGGGATATGGGTTTCCAGGAACCCATAGAAAATGCTCCACTCAGGCAAACCCAATGTCTCCAAACTGAAAAGGTACCTATTGACACACACAAAATGCTGGAGGAACTCAGCAGGCCAGGCAGCATCGATGGAAAAAGTACAGTCAATGTTTCACGCCAAGACTCTTTGGCAAAACTGGAGAAGAAAAGCTGAGGAGTAGATTTAAACTGTGGGGAGAGGGATAAAGAAATGCCAGGTGATAGGTGAAACTTAGAGGAGGAGGAGGGATGAAGTAAAGAGCTGGGAAGTTGATTGGTGTAAGAGATAGAAGGCCATGGAAGAAAGAAAAATCAGGGTGGGGAGGAGCACCAGAGGGAGGCGATGGACGGGCAAGGAGTTAATGTGAGAGAGGGACAAGGGGTGGGAAATACTGAGGGGGGCTTGAAGCATTACTGGAAGCTTGAGAAATTGATGCTCATGCCATCAGGTTGGAGGCTACCCAAATGGAATAAAAGGTGTTGCTCCTGCAACCTGAGTGTGGTCTCATCCCGATAGTGGAGGAGGCCACGGATGGACATATCGGAATGGGAATGGGAAGTGGAATTAAAACGGGTGGTCAGTGGGAGATCCCACTTGCTCTGGCGGACGGAGCATAGGTGCTGGGCGAAGCGGTCTCCCAGTCTACGTCAGGTCTCACCGATATACGGGAGGCCACACTGGAAGCACCAGACACAGTAAATTACCTCAATTCAAAACAGCAGCCTCCTATGATGACCATACAGACATTGAGGAGTATGCTGAGGCAATAATCAGCTACATAGCCAAATGCACGGAGGATGTCACCGTGATGAAAACCTTCACCGCACATAGTAATCAAAAGCCATGGATGACAACAGAGGTGCGTTGGCTACTGAAGGCCTGTGACACAGCCTACAGATCGGGGGACAGGAGAGCACTTCGCTCAGCCAGGTCTGCACTTTCACTAGGGATCAGGAAAGTGAAAAGGGCCTACGCGGGCAAAATACACGGACACTTCTGTGACACAGGCGACACCAGAAGGATGTGGCAGGGAATTCAAACTCTGACAGACTACAGGATCAGGCAGAAAACTGATGACAGTGACACCTCTCTTCCAGACTGGCTCAACAATTTCTTTGCACGCTTCGAAGCAACAAACACTACAGCAAAGGGGAGAGCCAGTCCATTCTTACCATCTGACCAGCCGGCTCCAATCATTGATTCAGAGCAAACACCGAGGACCCTTGCCAGGGTTAACCCACGAAAAGCAGGAGGTCCCGACAACATCCCTGGCCATGTGCTCAAGGAATGTGCTGATGTATTGGCAGATGTCCTGACAGACATTTTCAACACTTCCCTTAGTCAAGCCATTCTCCCCAGATGCTTCAAAACCTCCACAATCATCCCCGTAGCAATGAAATCCCCGTAGCCTGTCTGAATGATTACCGTCCCGTCGCCCTGACCCCCATAGTGATGAAATGTTTTGAACGGCTTGTCAAGCCTCATATCACAGCCAGCCTCCCCTCATCGCTGGATCCTCTACAGTTTGCTTATCGTCCAAATCGCTCTACGGAGGACGCAACATCCACCACACTGCACACAGTTCTCTCTCACTTGGACATTTATGCCAGAATCCTGTACATTGATTTCAGTTCAGCGTTCAATACCATCATCCCGCAGAGACTAGTGGAGAAACTGTCGCTGCCTGGCCTTAACACTGCCATGTGTCGCTGGATTCTGGATTTCTTGACAGAGAGACCACAGTCAATCCGCGTTGGCAGGAACATCTCTGACTCCATCACACTGAGCACTGGATCCCCACAAGGCTGTGTGCTTAGCCCATTGCTGGTTACACTGCTAACACGTGACTGTGCAGACAGATTCAAGGAGAACCTGATCTTTAAATTTGCTGATGATACCACAGTGGTGGGGCTCATCAGCAAAAATGATGAAACAATCTAAATCATTGAGTATAGGAGTTGGGATGTAATGTTGAAATTGTACAAGGCATTGGTACAAGAATTTGGAGTATTGTGTACAGTTCTGGTCACCGAATTATAGGAAAGATGTCAACAAAATAGAGAGAGTACAGAGAAGATTTACTAGAATGTTACCTGGGTTTCAGCACCTAAGTTACAGGGAAAGGTTGTACAAGTTAGGTCTTTATTCTTTGGAGCGTAGAAGGTTGAGGGGGGACTTGATAGAGGTATTTAAAATTATGAGAGGGATAGATAGAGTTGACGCTTTTTCCATTGAGAGTAGGGTAGATTCAAACAAGAGGACATGAGTTGGGACTTGGGGGCAAAAGTTTAAGGGTAACACGAGGGGGAATTTCTTTTACTCAGAGAGTGGTAGCTGTGTGGAACGAGCTTCCAGTAGAAGTGGTAGAAGCAGGTTCAGTATCGTCATTTAAAGTAAAATTGGATAGGTATATGGACAGGAAAGGAATGGAGGGTTATGGGCTGAGTGCAGGTTGGTGGGACTAGGTGAGAGTAAATGTTTGTCACGGATGAGAAGGGCCGAGATGGCCTGTTTCCATGCTGTAATTGTTATATGGTTATGTACAGGGAGGAGGTCAAACACCTAGAGAGTTGGTGCAGTGACAACAAATTGATGCTTAATGTCACCAAAACCAAGGAGATGATCGTCGATTTCAGACGGTCTCAGCCTGAGCACACACCCCTCAGCATCAGCGGCTCCACAGTGGAGAGAGAGGAAAACATTATATTCCTTGGGGTGCAGATCTCGGACAATCTCACCTGGCCCAGGAACACCACTGGGATTGTGAAACGAGCCCAGCAGAGATTGCACTTTCTGAGGAAATTTAAACAAGCATCACTCTCCATTAACATCTTAACTACATTCTACAGTGGCGTGGTTGAGAGTGCGCTGACCTTTTGCATCACAACCTGTTACTCCAGTTGCAGTGCTGCTGACAAAAAAGCCTTGCAGAGGGTGGTTAGGGGAGCAGAGAAGGTTATTGGGGTCTCCTTACCTTCTGTCCAAGACCTCTTTCCGAGTCAATGCCTCCAGAAGATCATTAAAGACCCTTCACACCCTCTCTATAAACTGTTGGTTCTTCTGCCATCAGGTAAACGTTACAGGAGCATCAAAACTAAAACCACAAGGCTACTAAACAGCTTCCTCCCACAGGCAGTCAGACTGCTAAATAGCTGCTCTACCTGACTCTGCTTTGGACACTTTTAACTTGCACTGGACACTTATAACTTGATTTTAACTGACATGTGGCTGTTGTGTTTTACTATTTATTGTTGCGTTTGTTATGTTATGATTGCACTGCCCCCGGGAAATGCTGTCTCATTTTTGCCCTGCAGAGCTGAATGACAATAAAATTTTTGAATCTTGAATCTTGAACAGACTCACATTTGAAATGTCGCCTCACATGGAAGGACTGTTTAGGGACCTGAATGGTAGTGAAGGAGGAGGTGTAGGGGCAGGGGCTCGTTCCCCTTGCAAGGATAAGTGCCAGGAGAGAGATCAGTGGGGAGGGACGAATGGACGAGGGAGTTGGGTAGGGAGCGATCCCTGTGGAAAGCAGAAAGTGGGGGGAGGAGAGGGGAAGATGTGTTTGGTGGTGGGATCCCGTTGGTGATGGTGGAAGTTTCGGAGAATTATGTGCTGGATGCGAAGGCTGGTAGGGTGGTAGATGAGGACAAGAGGAACCCTATCCCAGGTAGTGTGGTGGGAGGATGGAGTAGGAACAGACGTGTGTGAAATAGAAGAGATGCGATTGAGGGCAGCTTTGATGGTGGAGGAAGGGAAGCCCCTTTCTTTGAAAGAGAACCTACTTTGGTTTATAGCAAAGTAAAGGCAGATACTTACTGTGGCATCTACAAAAAAAACATGAAGCAACATTGATTTCACCTGCTGCCACAACAGTATAGATACAGGATTCCGGTTAATTGGGACACATCAGGACCAGAACATTTTGGCCCAATTAACAGGCTGCCCTGATCAGTCAAAGTGATACAGAAATTATTAAAAAAATATAAAAAAGACAAAATAAAATCTATTAAACTGAGTAACCAATCATATGTTTAAATGAAATATGGAACAAGTTAGAACACTGCCAGTACTATAAAACTGTGTATTAATATTATTGATAGAGGAATTCATCTGCCGTGTAGTTGTGATTGACTGTGAGGGAGCAAAATCAAGGCAGTCACCTCGTGTAGATAATGGATTACCTTCACTGATTTTCTGCATCTTGGCAAGGGTCTGAAATTTTTTAAAGTCAAAATAAAGGACAGTTATTAAAAATCACTGCTTTTTGAATCAGCCTCCATCGATCCAGATGAATAACGTAACACAAGCACACACAACTGATGCTATTTGAAACCTGCTCACTCTAAGCACAGCGTAATGTCAAATGGTTACACAATTGCAAGTGACTGAGGCTAGTCGGCAACTGTTTGGCAATAGCTTCCTGTCCCAATTAAGCAGCACGGTGTCCCAAGTTAACCGAGAGAATCCTGGCTACTTTCTTGATTTGTTCTTTGAGAGTTGTCTCAATTAAGGGGACTGACCTGATTAACCGGTGGCCCAGATAACTTGATTCCACTGTAATTCCAGCCGTACATAATATTAGCGTAACACTATCGCCGCACAAGCGACCCAGGTTCAATTGCCAGTATTCTCCCCGTGACCGTGTGGGTTTCCTCCGGGTGCTCCGATCTCCTCCCACAGTCCAAAGCCGTATGGTTAATTGGTCACATAGGTGTAATTGGGTGGTGCAGACTTATTGTGTCAGAGGGCCTGTTACTGTTTTGTTTCTTAAGTAAACAAAGTTATTAATTAAATGAATTATGTCTACCTGGCGTTCGCCATAATTAGTGGCAATGAAGAGACAGCACTAGGAGACACTGGGACTGGTTAATAAGAACAAGCAATTCCAGTAGCCAATTAAGCACACACTCAAGGTGTTCCTAGACTATAAAAAGTACCTACGTATGTCGAAGGAAAAATTAGCACCTGGAAAAGAGTAGGTAGTTTTAATGGAAAGAATATTAATTTCAAGATTCAACATTGTTTAAAGTCATTTCCAGTACTCAGCTGTAAAGGAGAATAAAATAATTGTTACTCCAAATCTGAAGCAGCACAAAAAAACACACAGAAAAATATAAATGTATAGGATAGCTTATATGCAAAGATTGATCATCAGAGTCAGAATCAGGCTAGTATCACTGACATATGTCGTGAAATTTGTTAACTTTACGGCGGGAGTAAGTACCTGATAAATATAGAAAAAAAACAGAATCACAGTAAATATATATGTGTGTGTGTTAAATAGTTAAGTTAAAATAAGTAGTGCAAAAAAACAGAAATAATTTTTTAAAAAAGTAGTGAGGTAGTTTTCACGGGTTCAATATTCATTCAGAAATCGGATCAGAGGGGAAGAAGCTGTTCCTGAATCTCTGAGTGTGTGCCTTTAGACTCCTGATGGTAGGAATGAGAAGAGGGCAAGTCCTGGGTGGTGGGGGTCCTTCCTGAGGCATCACTCCTTGAAGGTATCTGGGATTCTTTGGAGGCTGGTACCATGATGGGGCTGACTAATTTTATAACTTCCTGCACCTTTCTCTGATCCAGTGGTACCCCCACCTCCCCACAGCAGACTTTGATGCAGCCTCTGCGTACGGTACATCTGTAGAAAGACACGCAAAAGGAAGTTTTTGCTGAACCAAATGGAAAGAACATTAAGCTATTAATAGAACCAGAACTCTGCTGGTATCAGGGCAATAAAACCATAATTTGAATAGGAACTATACTTTATGATATGAGAATGGCAACAACCACCGTTGACATCATTGTGATAGCAACAATATTTGCAATTTGGGATTGTGAGACTGACGTAAATATAGTTGCTCTACCATTTTATCTTCAACATTGTCAACTCCTTTGGTAAACATTGTTGCCTTGACATTAAACTTGGTGAGAACTCTGTCAAACTCCGAGCATGAGTCTGACGTGGAGATTAATAGCAAGCCCTGCTTTGAATTTTTGCCACGCTCTTGCTGGCTTATGTATGCAAATAATGCCACTGGACTACTTCAAAGTGAAGGTAGATTTCCTTGTATTGGTCAATATTTACTCCACAATAAACCTCACTGCAGTTTATTGTAGCATATTGAAACTCACTCTGCAAGTTCAGAGTTTCCTTCTGGAGACACAAGAGACACCAGGAGCAAACAGCAACCTGTTGGAGGAACTCAGCAGGTCGAGCAGCATCTAAGGAAGACAGGAATTGTCCACGTTGAGTTCCTTCAACAGATACTTCCAGCTTTTCCAGCTTCCTTGTTAACTCATTTGCTTCCTGCCTGTTACGCTGCTGGTGCTTAGGGCAGCAATGAAGGTCCTCCATCTCCGGCAGTGTTCATCGTGTCAGGAGCTGCCTCTTGCTTTTCACTACCGTCAGCCATGGAGACTCGGGAATACATCGCGCCCAGATGTAGAAGGAATCTTCGTTGCTTTTACCCCTGAACCTGGAGGACCGGTGAGCCACTCTGGCCTCTACCCTTTGACCTGTTGGGCATGTGTGACCCTAGCAAGAGCCAAAGCATACAGCCCTGACTCCAGCCGACATAACTCTCCGGGTCGTTGAGCCTCCAAACCACGGCAAAGTTTGTGGTCCTCTTAGAGGTTCTTTTTAAAGTTATAGGGTTTGTGTATTGCTGGAAGGGCAAGCAGTTAACACGCAGGCCGGTAAAGTAGAGGCTTTTATTTATCTCCGCAGATTAGGCCTTTCTGGTTCTTCAAGCCACCAATGCAAATTTAACCCTCGCCTGGACAATTTACAACGGCCAATCCTGACCCGTATGTGGGAGGAAACCCATACATTTCCTGGGGAGGAGCATTCAGACTCTTAACGGAGGTTGCCGGACTTGAACCCCAAACTCCAGCCCTGAGCTGTAATAGCGTTGCGCTAACCGCTTCGCTGCTGTGGCATCCATGAGGGTCGGCAAGCCGGGTGTATCTCCCGCCACTGTCTGGAAAGGTTAGGGTCAGTAAGCTGCGGGTAGGCTCTGTTGGTAGCGGAAGTGCGGTGACACTCCTAGCTGACGCCAGCATTCTCAGACTGTGTTGGTCATAGACGCAAACGGTACATCTCATTACGAGCTTTTACGTTATAGACAATAGACAATAGACAGTAGACCATTCGGCCCTTCGATTCTGCACCGCCATTCTGAGATCATGGCTGATCGATTACTATCAATACCCAGTCCCTGCCTTGTCCCCATATCCCTTGATTCCCCTATCCATCAGATATCTATCCAGCTCCTTCTTGAAAGCATCCAGAGAATTGGCCTCCACCATCTTCCGAGGCAGTGCATTCCACACCTCCCCAACTCTCTGGGAGAAGTTTTTCCTCAACTCTGTTTTAAATAACTGACCTCTTATTCTCAATCCATGCCCTCTGGTACTGGACTCTCCCAACATCTGGAACATATTTCCTGCCTCAATCCTATCAAATCCTTTAATTATCTTAAATGTTTCAATCAGATCCCCTCTCAATCTCCTCAATTCCAGTGTGTACAAGCCCAATCTCTCCAATCTCTCTGCGTAAGACAGCCCTGCCATCCCAGGAATCAACCTAGTGAATCTACGCTGCACTTCCTCAATTGCCAGAATGTCCTTCCTTAAACCTGGAGACCAAAACTGTACACAATATTCCAGGTGTGGTCTCACCAGGGTCCTGTACAAATGCAAAAGGACATCCTTGTTCTTGTACTCAATTCCTCTTGTAATAAAGGCCAACATTCCATTTGCCCTCTTCACTGCCTGTTGCACTTGCTCATTCACCTTCATTGACTGGTGAACTAGGACTCCTAGGTCTCTTTGCATTTCTCCCTTACCTAACTCGACACCGTTCAGACAATACTCTGCCCTCTTGTTCCTGCTTCCAAAGTGGATAACTTCACATTTATTCACATTGAATGACATCTGCCAAGTATCTGCCCACTCACCCAGCCTATCCAAGTCTCCCTGTATTCTCCTAACGTCCTCTTCGCATGTCACACTGCCACCCAGTTTAGTATCGTCAGCAAACTTGCTGATATAGTTTTCAATGCCCTCATCTAAATTGTTGACATAAATCGTAAAGAGCTGTGGTCCCAATACAGAGCCCTGTGGTACCCCACTAGTCACCTCCAGCCAGTCCGAGAAACACCCATTCACTGCTACCCTTTGCTTTCTATCTGCCAACCAGTTTTCTATCTATGTTGAAACCCTGCCCCCAATGCCATGAGCTCTGATTTTACTCACCAATCTCCTATGTGGCACCTTATCGAATGCCTTCTGAAAATATAGGTACACAACATCTACTGGCTTACCCTCGTCTAACATCCTTGTTACACCCTCAAAAAACTCCAACAGATTAGTCAAGCATGATTTGCCCTTGGTAAATCCATGCTGGCTCGGCCTAATCCTATTACTGCCATCAAGATATGCCACTATTTCGTCCTTAATAATGGACTCAAGCATCTTCCCCACGACTGACATTAGGCTAATAGGGTGATAGTTCTCCGTTTTCTCCTTCCCTCCCTTCTTGAAAAGTGGGATAACATTAGCCACTCTCCAATCTTCAGGGACTGATCCTGAATCTAAGGAACATTGGAAAATGATTACCAATGCATCCGCAATTTCCTGAGCCACCTCTTTTAGAACCCTCGGATGCAGACCATCTGGACCCGGGGATTTATTAGCCTTCAGTCCTATCAGTCTACTCATCACAGTTTCTTTCCTAATGTCAATCTGTTTCAATTCCTCTGATATCTTATGACCCTGGCCCATCCATACATCTGGGAGATTGCTTGTGTCCTCCCTGGTGAAGACAGATCTAAAGTACGCATTAAATTCTGTTGCCATTTCCCTGTTTCCCATAACAATTTCTCCCAATTCATTCTTCAAGGGGCCAACATTGTTCTTAACTATCTTCTTTCTCTTCACATAGCTCAAAAAGCTTTTGCTATCCCCTTTTATATTCCTGGCTAGACTGAGCTCATACCTGATTTTTTCTCTCTGTATTGCTTTTTTAGTTAAGATCTGCTGTTCCTTAAAACTTTCCCAATCATCTGTATTCCCACTCATCTTAGCCCTGTCATACTTCTTTTTCTTTAATGCTATACAATCTCTGACTTCCTTTGTCAAACACTATGGCCCCTTCCCCCTCTTTGAATCCTTCCTTCTCATTGGAATGAACTGCTTTTGCATCTTTTGTATTATCCCCAAGAATATCTGCCACTGCTGATCCACTGCCTTTCCTGCCAGGGCATCTGCCCATTTAACTTTGGCCAGCTCTTCCCTCATGGCTCCGTAGTCTCCTTTATTTAATTGCAACACTGACACCTCTGATCTGCCCTTATCCCTCTCAAATTGTAGATAAAAACTTATGTTATGATCACTACTTCCTAACAGCTCCTTTACTTCAAGATCACTTATCAATTCCTGTTCATTACACATCACCAAGTCCAAAATAGCCTCGTTCCTGGTTGGCTCAAGCACAAGCTGTTCCAAAAATACATCCCTTAGACACTCCACAAACTCCCTATCCTGGGGTCCAGCACCTACCTGATTCTCCCAGTTCACCTGCATGTTGAAATCTCCCATAACGACTGCATTACCTTTAGCACATGCCAGTGTTAACTCCCTAATCAACTTGTACCCAATATCCACGCTTCTGTTTGGGGGCCTGTACACAACACCCATTAGGGTCTTTTTACCCTTACTGTTCCTCAGCTCAATCCACACAGACTCTACTTCCCCTGTTCCTAAGTCACCCCTTGCTAAGGACTGAATCTCATTCCTCACCAACAGGGCCACCCCACCCCCTCTTCCCATATTTCTGTCTCTACGATAGCACGTATACCCTGGTACACTCAATTCCCAGGCCTGATCCCCTTGCAGCCATGTCTCCGTTATCCCAACAATATCGTAGTTCCCCATTTTCATCTGAGCTTCAAGCTCATCTGTCTTATTTCTGACACTACGCGCATTCAAGTATAGAATTCTTAGCCCGTTCCTCCTCTCTTGTCTATTGTACCTAACCCAGCTCCTTGAACTTCCATCGGGCTAATTGCACCTTGAATTTTGATTACCTTCTCAAGATCACCCAAACCTTCTACACATTTAACCCCATGCTCCTTCTGACCAACCCTCTGTACATGTAATTTTTCCAACACATGTTCTGTCTCACCTTTCTCCTTTACACAATTAATATTTGGGAAACATGTATTCCCCACCTGTCCCTTATCCTTCATCATATCATCTTCTCTTGTATTCTGGATCCCTGCCCCCCAAGCAGCACTGGTAAACATTCCTGCAAGAATGTTAGTACCCCTCCTGTTCAGATGTAGACCGTCCCTTCGAAACAGATCCCAATGTCCCTGGAACAAAGACCAATTATCCAAAAACCGTTTTGATGTACGTATGACAAGTACAGCTGATCTCTAGTCTTTAATCGTTCCTCTCCCTTTTGTTTAACCAGTGCAGTCTATCTCAATGTGCTGTTGGGAAGAGAGTTCCAGGGTTTGCAGGGCAAGCTTTTTCGTATGCAAAGAGTTGTGGGTGCCTGGACTGCTCTTTCAGGGACAGGGCTGGAGGCAAATATGATAGAGGCATTTAGTGTGGAGAGAATGGAGGGACACGGAACGTTGTGCAGGTTTGGTGTGTTACAAAAGACACTCGCAAGTTTCTACATATGTACCGTGGGGAGCACTCTACCGTCTGGTGTGGAGGGGCCGCTGCACAGGATCAGAGAAGGCTGCTGAAAGTTGTAAACTCTGCCAGCTCCATTTTGGGAACTAGCCTCCCGAGCATCGCGAGCACCTGCAACAGGCAATGCCTCAAAAAGGCCACATCTATCAGTAAGGATCCTCATCATCCAGGCCGTGCCCTCTTCTCATCAGGGAGGAGGGACAGGAGCCTGAAGACACACACTCAACGATTCAGGAACAGCTTCTTCCCCTCTGCCATCAGATTTCTGAATGGACAATGAACCCATGTACACCACCTCAGTCTTCTTTCTTTTTGCGATACTTATTTTATATATTTTTTCTTTCTGTAATTTATAGCTTTTAGAATTATTATGTGTTGCCACAAAGCAATAAATGTTCTGACATACGCCACTGATATTAAACCTCCTGACTCTGACACTGGATTGTGTGACAGGGAATACGTTCACTGGGAGTCAGGAGCTGCGGTAGTGAGGAATTTAGTTCCTCTCTCCTGAGAATGACTGTACCAGGGAGTGACACACTGAACCACAGCCACTTAAATCCCAGGAGCAATAAAATCATGGTTGATTAATTTCTACATCACAGCCAGCTCAGCTGTAAACCAGTTCACCTGGTTACACTCCCATCAATACATCGCATTATATCAGGTCACTTCATGGGAATCTAAAAACTGAACAACTTCACGGTTAACAACAATTTTTCACTTAAGCCGTGACGTGTCGTGACATAAACGCTAAGGTGAGGTCTTATTTTAATAGACATTCTGCTCATTGAAGGAGAGTTCAGAATGTCCCCATTCCCACTGGAGCAGAATTAGACCATTCAGCCCATCAAGTCTGCTCTGCTATCCCACAAATGCTTGTTTATTTTCCCACAACCCCACTCTTCTGCCTTCTTCCTGTAACCTTTCATTCCCCTACTAATGGGCAGCATGGTAGCACCATGGCTTATAGTACAGACAACCTGGGTTCAATTCCCGCCGCTGCCAGTAAAGAGTTTTCACGTTCTCCCCATGACCGCACTGGTTTCCTCTGGGTGCTGTGATTTCCTCCTAAAGTCCAAGTCCCAAGGTGCACTGGTTGGTTAATTGGTCATTGTAAATTGTCCTGTGATTAGCTAGAGTTAAAATCAGAGGTTGTTGGGCAGCGCAGTTCGAAAGGCCAGAAGAAACTTCTCAACAGAAGTAAAAACCTATCTACCTCCACTTTAAATGAACTCAATGACCTGGCCTCCACGGCTGCCTATGGCAACGAATTCCACAGATTCACCACAGTCTGGCTCAAGGAATTCCTCCTCAGCTCTGTTCTAAAGAGACATCCTTGTGCGGTGAAGCTGTGCCCTCTGGTCCTGGGGTCAGGCCTGCTCTCATTGACACTGCCCAGCTGACAGGATTCACCTGCCGCTCACTCCAGATGCATCACCTGCAGCCTATTTAACCCCAGTCCTCACCCACAGTCCTTGTTCACTCATCGAACCAGCCGGCCTCAGTCAGTTGCTCCTCACTTTCAATCTCCCCGTCTAAAGTTTACCTTGCTTCCCTTTGTGTTCCGTTTCTGAAACCTCCTTTCTCTGGCTCCCCGCGGCTTGCTGTTTTGTGGTCTATTATTAAAGTTATCGCGCACCACTAAATCACCTCCACTGCTCCTTTTTGGGGCAAACTTCCTCTACAATTCCTGAAACCCAGACTCTCCCACTGTTGGAAGCATCCTCTCCACGTGCACTCTAAGCAGGCCTTTCAATATGCGGTGGGTTATAATGAGATCCCCCATCAATATCTGCAGATAGCGCGAGGCCCTGACGAGGCTCACGCACAGAGAAAAGCTGAGGACCACACCCTGGTTGTTGGGTTTGGAGGCTCGTGTGCCTCAATGACCCACAGAGCTACGCGGGCTGGAGTCAGGGCTTTATGCTTCGGCTCTTGGTAGGGTCACCCATGGCAGACAGGTCAAAGGTTAGAGGCCATTTCCACCGGTCCTCCAGGTTTGGGTTCATCTCAGGGCTAACAATTCTGACTGGTCAAACAAAATTGTCACGGAAACAGCAATGAAGAGTCCTTCTACATCCGAGTGTGACGGTATTCCTGAGTCTCCACCCAGGACTTGCATGACTGACTGTAGTGAAAACCGAGAGGAGGTTACGGACATGATGACAGAAACCCTGAACACCGGCAGGGATAGAGGACCTTCATTGCTGCCTTAAACACCAGTGGTAAAACGGGCAGTAAGTAAGTACAAAGGCAGGGATGTGATATTAAACACGGGAATAGACAGGACTAGAAGAGAAAAACATATTTAGTGAATCTTAAAAAGCAAACACAAGGAAATCTGCAGATGCTGGAAATTCAAGCAACACACACAAAATGCTGGAGGAACGCAGCAGGCCAGGCAGCATCTATAGGGAGAAAGACTGTCGACGTTTCGGGCCGAGACCCTTCGTCAGGACCAACTGAAAGAAAAGATAGTAAGAGATTTGAAAGTAGGAGGGGGAGGAGGAAATGCGAAATGATAGGAGAAGACCGGAGGGGGTGGGGTGAAGCTGAGAGCCGGACAGGTGATTGGCAAAAGGGATACAGAGCTGGAGAAGGGAAAGGATCATGGGACGGGAAGCCTCGGGAGAAAGAAAGGGGGAGGGGAGCACCAGAGGGAGATGAAGAACAGGCAGAGTGATGGGCAGAGAAAAAAGGGGAGAGGGGAAATAAATAAATCAGGGATGGGGTAAGAAGGGGAGGAGGGGCATTAATGGAAGTTAGAGAAGCAACTTCTTCTAACAGGTTGGTAGCCTCCAACCTGATGGCATGAACATTGACTTCTCTAACTTCCATTAATGTCCCCCTCCCCTTCTTACCCTATTCCTGATTTATTTATATTCCCCTCCCCTTTTTTCTCTCTCTCTGCCCATCACTCTGCCTGTTCTCCATCTCCCTCTGGTGCTCCCCTCCCCCTTTCTTTCTCCCGAGGCCTCCCGTCCCATGATCCTCTCCCTCCTCCAGCTCTGTATCCCTTTTGCTAATCTACTTCCCAGCTCTTAGCTTCATCCTTCCCCCTCCAGTCTTCTCCTATCATTTCGCATTTCCCCCTCCCCCTCCTACTTTCAAATCTCTTACTATCTTTCCTTTCAGTTAGTCCTGACGAAGGGTCTCGGCCCGAAACGTCGACAGCGCTTCTCCCTGTAGTTGCTGCCTGGCCTGCTGCGTTCCACCAGCATTTTGTGTGTGTTGCTTTAATGAATCTTGCAGGTGATTGCAGGAATAATTTTAGGAAGGAATTGGAGTTAGGCTTCAGAGAAAGAACAGAGTGTGCAACAAAGCCTCGGGGCAGTTTCCAAGAGCCACCTTTGGGGCATAAAGTCTTGTGACTGACTGAACTGTACTGAGTGACACCGGGGGCGGCCGATGCCAAGATGGACAGCACCGGCCTGCCGCTGGAACTCGACCGATCGAGCAGCGTCTGTGTCTGAGGGGATGGAATTGTTGATGATTCGAGCTGGAACCTTGCATCAGAACGCTTTTTCCTGCCAGGCACTTGAAGCAAAACAAAGCCCATCGTCTGTGGCCCGATGCCATGTGGAAATATGGAAAGGACTGTATTGTGGACTGCCTTTCATATCTCGATCTGGCTCCAATAGTTTAACAGCCAATAAACTCTTCACAAGTGAAGATTTCTTTATGGATGAAGTTACCCATGAGAAAGGCGAGGATAACAAATGCACCCTGACTTGGAAATGCAATCACTCGAGTCGAATGTGATGTTCTCCGAAGGCAGGGGTCGGCAACCTTTACCACTGAAGGAGCCATATGGACCCGTTTCCCACAGAAAAGAAAACACTGGGAGCCACAAAACTCGTTTGACATTTAAAATGAAATAACACTGCATACAGCGTTTTTTTTTTGCCTTTATTCTATGTATAAACAAACTATAATGTGTTGCATTTATTAAATTGATGAACTCCTGCAGAGAAAGCGAAATTACATTTCTGCATGCAACAAAGACATTTTGAACTCCGAAAAAAAGACGTTGGGTTGAAGGTTACTCCATAGTTAGCCTACCTTGGATCGAAAAATTAAAAGAAATTGCGCACTGGCGGGCGTCAGGCATTGGCAGTGGTGACGTATATTAATAGCGATAAAAACACGTAGCGGTGTAGCGCTACACGCAGCGCTAAAATAACGACACTGCAGTCAAAGATAACTTTATTCGAACTAAACAGCCTTGCTTTAAAGCCTCCCTCAACCCGCCCCCCCGTGGGCTCGGATGCTCCAAAAGACACGTACTCACAAACCCCCGTAGGCTATCTCCCTTAGCCGGAACGGTGGCTAATTGTGAGCCGGTTCGGATGTGCCAGGAAATGGGGTCTCCACAATGTTTTATTTAGATTGTACAAGATCACCATAATCTTCAAATTTCGAATTACATTTCAAAAACTAACAAACCACGGGGAGCCGCAGCACAGAGATGAAAGAGCTGCGCGGCTCCGGAGCCGCGGGTTGCCGACCGCTGCGCTAAGGGGTTGTCTGTTGGTGGGTCCTCAGGTGTCGAGGGTGATTCAGAATCCGCATGCTGTGATGCAGTGTGGTTCTGGTTAGCCGTCGGGTCTTTAGCTTGTAAATTCCTCCATCAAGCTGGAATCAATTGTTTATTTATTGAGATGCAGCGCAGAATAGGCCCCTCCGGGTCTTCGAGCCCCACTGCCCACCAGTCGCCCAATTTAACCCCAGCTTAATCATGGGACAATTAACCTACCAACCGGTAGGTCTTTGGAATGTTCACCTGGAGAAAACCCAGAGGGTCACAGGGAGAACGTACAAACTCCTTACAGGCAGCGGTGGGAATCAAACCCGGGTCGCCCAAGCTGTAAGGCGTTTTGCTAACCACTACACTGCCGTGAACATAGAAGAGTGCAGCACAGGAACAGTCACTCAGTGTACGATGCTGTGCAAAACTTAACCAGTAATTAAACCCTTTCAGAATCAGAATCAGGTTCAATATCACCAGTATATATCATAAACTCTATTTCATTGCAGCAGCAGTACATTTTAATATATACAAATGCAGTCCTTTCACTGGGCTTGTATACAAACTAGGCCCGTCAGCCAACTCTGCTAACAGCCGCAGGACTCAGCAGTCAGAAAGACACCTTTCACAAACAACATATGTCTAGCGCCAGTATGATTTGGGCTCCACCAAACAGAAAAATTGGGATTACTGACAAGAGAAAATCTATAGGTGCTGGAAATCCAACTAACACACACAAAATGCTGGAAGAAAGTTGGGACGTTCTGAATAAGGAATATAGATTGTAACAAATGCTGTGTAAATATGGCTCACGTGCAATCATTGGTCAGCAAGAAATGACAGATCATATACCAGCATTAAATTATAAAGAGTATATTTATCAATTTTCAACTTTATTAAACAATTAATAGAAAAGAAAAAGAAAATAAAAGGGCCCGTTACTGTTAAACCAGTCTAAATGCGCACATAGACATTGGAGCTCGTTTCTGGAGTAGTTGGGTTTATCTCTTTACTCATGTGCCTACCCCATGGTCTGCGTGAAGACACCTACCACAGTTTGAACCTCCCTTGAAGACCATCTTAAAACAAACGGCTCTCACCAGAGTATTGGCCCTTCCTCACTGGAGACATTCATCTGCACAAAGCACTCCTTACAAAGGGGGCTCTCCTTCAGACAGCATCTCCCCTCGTCCCTCGCCCTGCAGCTCCCATCTAAAAGACCCCAAACCAGACTACTGCCCTTCAGAAATCTGTTCCCGCCCAGCACTCCCTGAAGTTCCACTGAGCAGAAAGTTACATACACCAAGACAATCTGGATTGGCTGATACCACATTCCTAAGTTGGACAACATGGCTCCTTAGCCAAAGCCAAAACAGTCTTACTAGCAGGACACGCAGGTCTTAGAGAAAACTGCTGAAATAAAAATACTCCATAGCATAGAAGTATAAATCTTCCCCAGGGTATTACACTAATAAGAAAGCTACAAATTACAGTAAAAATATATACCTAAAATATTAAATTAAATAAGCAGGGTAAAAAGAGTGGGGAAAAATACTGAGAAAGTGTTGGTGGGTTCATTGTCCATTCAGAAATCTGATGGCGGAGGAGAGAGGCTGTTCCTAAGACGCTGAGTGTGTGTCCTCGGGCTCTTGGGCCCCCTCCTTGATGATACAAATGAGCAGAGGGCTGAAGCTCTCCGCAGTATGTCTGTAGAAATCTGTGAGGTAGCTCACACCCTGCAGTATTACTTTCCAAGACTTACCAGTCCACCCAGGTTCTCTCTCTTTGTTCACTCTCTCTATCTCACGCCCCCCTCCTCCACTACCTCCCCCGTCACCTAGATTTATCACCCTCCTGCTGAAGGGTCTCGGCCTGAAGCATCGACTGTACTCTTTTCCGTAGATGCTGCCCGGCCTGCTGAGTTCCTCCAGCAGTTTGTGTGTGTTGCTCAGATTTCCAGCATCTGCAGATCTTCTCTCGTTTGTGATTGTCACCTTCCCGATCCGGTTCCTCCTGGCCAACACCCACACACCTATCCATCTGGATTTCTTTTGCCGAGGCTTGCCTTCCCCATCCCTGTTGTGACTGACTAAAAATGAGCATGTGGAAGGTGTAACCGGCCGGGAGAAAAAATAAAAGACTTTATTCACACGACAAACTTCCAGGAGAGGGCGAATCGAAGAGAATCTCCCTCTCCTGACATGTTATGTTATAAACAAGAGAAAATCCTGCTGAAGGGTCTCGGCCTGAAAGGTCGACTGCACTCTTTTCCATAGACGCTGCCTGGCCTGCTGAGTTCCTCCAGCATTGTGTGTGTGTGTCTGTGTGTGTGTGTGTGTGTGTGTGTGTGTCTGTGTGTGTGTGTGTGTGTGTGTCTGTGTGTGTGTGTGTGCGTGCGTGTGTGTGTGTGTGTGTGTGCGTGTGTGTGTGTGTGTGTGTGCATGTGTGTGTGTGTGTCTGTGTGTGTGTGTGTGTGTGTGTGTCTGTGTGTGTGTGTGTGTGTGTGCGTGTGTGTGTGTGTGTGCGTGCGTGTGTGTGTGTGCGTGTGTGTGTGTGTGTGTCTGTGTGTGTGTGTGTGTGTGCGTGTGTGTGTGTGTGTGTGTGTCTGTGTGTGTGTGTGTGTGTGTGTGCGCGTGTGTGTGTGTGTGTGTGTGCGTGTGTGTGTGTGCGTGTGTGTGTGTGTGTGTGTGTCTGTGTGTGTGTGTGTGTGTCTGTGTGTGTGTGTGTGTGTGTGTGCGTGCGGGTGTGTGTGTGCGTGCGGGTGTGTGTGTGTGTGTGTGTGTGTGTGTGTGCGCGCGTGGGTGTGTGTGTGTGTGTGCGTGCAGGTGTGTGTGTGTGTGTGTGCGCGTGCGTGGGTGTGTGTGTGTGTGTGTGTGTGTGTGTGTGTGAGTGTGTGTGTTCAATGATATTTTATACTTCAACACAAAGGTAACAATAGACGATTAACTACAGTTTCAATTGCTATGATCGCCTACCAGACTTTAACACCTTCAATGTAGTCAGGTAAATCGACAGAATGACATATTTACAATGGCAGCAGATCCCAACTAGCAAAATCCGTTTGAATATTCAATACTGGTGTCTGTTCCAAAAGCCAGACCCCCAAAATATACCCTTGTTGATAGTGTTGAAAGATGGAGCCTCAAATATACAGCCGCTAATCAGAAGTTTAAGTAACAAAAGAGCTGTGTCCTGAACTGGCAGAGATCGATCTTTACAAAGTGCAAATAACGGGCACGTTCATCGATTGTCCTGCCCTGCGTAGCTTCACTGGAACAGAATCAGATTGCCCCACACCCAGTCGTTGGTTTCACAAAGTACCAGTTATGGAGGTTGATATCTCAGTCCTTCCAGGCGAGGCAACACTTCACCTGCAAATCTGCTGGGGGTCGTCCATCGTGTCCAGTGACCCTCCCCCCCCTCCCGATGCGGCCTCCACTACACCGGTGAGACCTGAGGTAAATTGGGGGATCACGTTGTCGATCACTTCCTCTCCATCCGCTGAAAGTGGAATTTCCAGATGGCCAACCATCTTAATTCCCCTCCCCATTCCTGTTCTGACAAGTTGGTCCACGGCCTCCTTTCTTGCCACAATGAGGCCACTCTTGGGTTGGGGGAGCCACGCCTCATATTCTGTCTAGGCCAGCTCCAAACTGGCATACGATTATTGATTTCTCCTTCCAGTAAGTTTTGTCCCCTTCCCTCTTCTTCGATTCCTCTGGCCTCTTACTCCTTCTCCTCTCTCTGGGTCTCCTCCACCTTCCCTTTCTCCCATGGTCCACTCTCATCTCCGATCAGCTCCAGCCCTTTAACCTTCCCAGCTTCTTACTTCATCCCCCCTCCTCCCCCCACCTGGCTTGAACTCCTTCCCCTCCCCCTCCCCCTCCCCCAAAATCTTATTCTGGCACCTGTCCCCTTTCGTTCCTGTCCTGATGAAGAATCATGGCTCAAAATGTTGAAAATATCCATTTCCGTAGATGTTGCCTGACCTGCTGAGTTCCTCCAGCGTCTTGTTTGGGTTGCTCCACTTATCGCCTTCTAACCTCAATCTCTGCCTTCCACCTCCCCTCCGAGTACATGACTCCGTTTACTATTCCTTTTTCCTTATTGGCCTCCACCTATCACTCACCAGTCTTCAAACTCTCCCCTTCTGCTGACCGCTACCTGGCCGAGGCACAACTCTCTGATCATGACCCCACTAAGGAGCACCAGGCCACATCACCAACCTTATCAGCTCTGGGGACCCCCCACCCACTGCCACAAACCTCATAGTGTGAGGTTCCCACACACCGCACTTCCTGTTTCTACCTCCTACCCAAGATCCACAAACCTGCCTGTCCAGGTAGACCTATTGTCTCAGCTCGCTCCTGCCCCACTGAACTCATTTCTGCATACCTTGACACTGTTTTATCCCCCCTTCTTCAATCCCTTTCCACCTACATTCGTGACACTTCTCACGCTTTGAATTTTTTCAATGTTTTTAAGTTCCCTGGCCCCCACCGCCTTATTTTCACCATGGATGTCCAGTTCCTATATACCTCCAACCCCCACCAGGAAGGTCTCAAAGCTCTCTGCTTCTTTTTGGATTCCAGACCTAACCAATTCCCCTCTACCATCACTCTCCTCCGTCTAGCGGAATTAGTTCTTACGCTCAATAATTTTTTCCTTTGGGTCCTCCCACTTCCTCCAAACCAAAGGGTCCCAGACCAAACCAAACCAAACCGTATGGGTCCCAGTTATGCCTGCCTTTTTGTTGGCTTTGTGGAACAGTCCATGCTCCAAGTCTATACGGTTATCCGTCCCCCTCTTTTCCTTCACTACATCGACGACTGCATTGGCGCTGCCTCCTGCACGCATGCTGAGCTCGTTGACTTCATTAACTTTGCCTCCAACCTTCACCCTGCCCTCAAATTTACCTGGTCCATTTCTGACACCTCCCTCCCCTTTCTTGATCTTTATGTCTCCATCTCTGGAGATGGCTTATCTACTGATATCTACTATATGCCTACAGACTCTCACAGCTACCTGAACTATTCCTCTTCCCAACCTGTCTCTTGCAAAACTGCCATCCCCTTCTCACAATTCCTCCGTCTCCGCTGCATCTGCTCTCAGGATGAGGCTTTTCGTTCCAGGACAAAGGAGATGTCTTCCTTTTTTAAAGAAAGGGGCTTCCCTTCTTCCACCATCAACTCTGCTCTCAAAAACATCTCTCCCATTTCCCGCACATCTGCCCTCACTCTATCCGCCCGCCACCCCACTCAGGATAGGGTCCCCCTTGTCCTCACCTACCACCCCACCAGCCTCCGGGTCCAACGTATAATTCTCCGTAACTTACGCCACCACTAACAGGATCCCACTACCAAGCACATCTTTCCCTCCCCCCCCTTCTGCTTTCCACAGGGATCGTTCCCTACGCGACTCCCTTGTCCACTTGTCCCCCCCCCAATTCCTCCCCACCGATCTCCCTCCTGGCACTTATCCTTGTAAACGGAACAAGTGCTACACCTGCCCTTACACTTCCTCCCTCACCACCATTCAGGGCCCCAGACAGTCCTTCCACGTGAGGCGACACTTCACCTGTGAGTCTCCTCTTCCACACCTGGTTTCATCCGCTCATCGTCCCTCCCTTAAGGGAAGCTCCACATCACTTTTCAGCCATCTCTATCTTCACTCCCCTCCCCTCTCCCCCACAGCTCCACCTGCCCATCACCTCTCATCTCACCTGATTCCACCAATCACAAACCAGCTCCTCTCTACCATCCCCTCCCCTCTCCCCCACAGCGCCACCTGCCCATCACCTCTCATCTCACCTGATTCCACCAATCACAAACCAGCTCCTCTCTACCATCCCCTCCCCTCTCCCCCACAGCGCCACCTGCCCATCACCTCTCATCTCACCTGATTCCACCAATCACAAACCAGGTCCTCTCTACCATCCCCTCCCCTCTCCCCACAGCTCCACCTGCCCATCACCTCTCATCTCACCTGATTCCACCAATCACAAGCCAGCTCCTGTCTATCTTCCCCAATCACAAGCCAGCTCCTGTCTATCTTCCCCAATCACAAGCCACCTCCTGGCTATCTTCCCCAATCACAAGCCACCTCCTGTCTATCTTCCCCAATCACAAGCCAGCTCCTGTCTATCTTCCCCAATCACAAGCCAGCTCCTGTCTATCTTCCCCAATCACAAGCCACCTCCTGTCTATCTTCCCCAATCACAAGCCAGCTCCTGTCTATCTTCCCCAATCACAAGCCACCTCCTGGCTATCTTCCCCAATCACAAGCCACCTCCTGTCTATCTTCCCCAATCACAAGCCAGCTCCTGTCTATCTTCCCCAATCACAAGCCAGCTCCTGTCTATCTTCCCCAATCACAAGCCACCTCCTGGCTATCTTCCCCAATCACAAGCCACCTCCTGTCTATCTTCCCCAATCACAAGCCAGCTCCTGTCTATCTTCCCCAATCACAAGCCAGCTCCTGTCTATCTTCCCCAATCACAAGCCACCTCCTGTCTATCTTCCCCAATCACAAGCCAGCTCCTGTCTATCTTCCCCAATCACAAGCCACCTCCTGGCTATCTTCCCCAATCACAAGCCACCTCCTGTCTATCTTCCCCAATCACAAGCCAGCTCCTGTCTATCTTCCCCAATCACAAGCCAGCTCCTGTCTATCTTCCCCAATCACAAGCCAGCTCCTGTCTATCTTCCCCAATCACAAGCCAGCTCCTGTCTATCTTCCCCAATCACAAGCCACCTCCTGTCTATCTTCCCCAATCACAAGCCAGCTCCTGTCTATCTTCCCCTCAGGTCTCTCACTACTTTGTGGTGCTGTCTATCTTCCCTCTTCACTCTCAGACCCGACGCCAGCTCCTGAAGCGAAATGTCGATCATCAGAATCAGGGTCAAGGTCACTGGACACTTGTACTGAAATTTGTTGTTTTGTAGCAGTAGTACATTGGAATACATAATAAGGTAAAAATAAAAATAATAACATAGTAACATAAAAGCTATAAATTACAATGGAAGTATATTTTAAAATAAGTAAATAGTGCAAAAAGAGATCCAAGAAAATAAAATGTAAATAAAAATGAGTAAGTGATCATGGATTCGTTGTCCATTCAGAAATCCAATGGCAGAGGGGAAGCTTAGTTATCATACCAGGGCCTCGGGAGACAGACAAGCGGGTCAGAGTCAGGAGAGGGAAGGGGAAGAGGCAGGTACTAGAGAGTACCCCTGTGACTGTCACCCTTGACAATAAGTACTCCTGTTTGAGTACTGTACTGTTGGGGGAGGGGGGGACAGCCTACCTGGGGGAAGCGACAGTGGCCGTGCCTCTGGCACAGAGTCTGGCCCTGTGGCTCAGAAGGGTAGGGAAGGGAAGAGGAAGGCAGTAGTGATAGGGGACTCTATAGTCAGGGGTTCAGACAGGCGATTCTGTGGACGCAGGAAAGAAACTCAGTTTGCCTCCCAGATGCCAGGGTCCAGGATGTTTCTAATTTCCTGAAGTGGGAGGGAGAACAGCCAGAGGCCGTGGTACATATTGATACCAATAACATAGGTAGGAAAAGGGAAGAGGTCCTGAAAACAGACTACAGGGAGTTAGGAAGGAAGCTGAGAAGCAGGACCACAAAGGTAGTAATCTCGGGATTATTGCCTGTGCCACGCAATAGTGAGTACAGGAATAGAGTGAGGTGGAGGATAAATCTGTGGCTGAGGGATTGGTACAGGGGACAGGGATTCAGATTTCTGGATCATTGGGACCTCTTTTGGGGCAGACGTGACCTGTACAAAAATTACAGGTTGCACTTGAATCCCAGGGGGACCAACATCCTGGCAGGGAGGTTTGCTAAGGCTATTGGGGAGAGCTTAAACTAGAATTGTTGGGGGGGGGTGGGAAATGAACTGTGGAGATGGAGGAAGGGGCGGTTGGCTCAACAATAGAGAAAGCTTGTAGGCAGTGTGAGAGGGAGGATAGGCAGGTGATAGAGAAGGGACACTCTCAGACCAAAGGTTTGAGATGTGTCTATTTTAATGCAAGAAGCATCATGAACAAAGAGGATGAGCTCAGAGCGTGGATCAGCACTTTGAGCTATGATGTTGTAGCCATTAAAAGTGAGAAGAGTTTAAAAAGGAGATGGTTATTTCATCAGCGGTTTGATTGGGGCACGACTGAGCAAGCGCTTGGATGTTAGCTAGTGAGAAAAGCGAGCAGAGTTTAAGAGGAGACAGCTTTATAGAGCAGGCATCAGGGGAGCGGGAGACAGAGTAGGACGGCTTTGTCTCAACTGTGCTTTGGCGATAAAGGGTCGAGGGGAGGTAGGTTATCTGTGTAGAATACAGACAGGAAGTATGTGTGTGAGGCCGGTGTTCTGAGCTCGGTGTCAGATGTGGGAGGTCCTGGAGACTCCCAGCCCCCCAGACGGCCACATCTGCACCATGAGTGTCGAGCTGCAGCTCCTTAGGGACCGCGTTAGGGAGCTGGAGATGCAGCTCGATGACCTTCGTCTGGTCAGGGAGAGTGAGGAGGTGATAGAAAGGAGATATAAGCAGGTAGTCACAGGTGATAGAGAAGGGATGTGCTCAGACCGATGGATTGAGATGTGTCTATTTTAATGCAAGGAGTATTATGAACAAAGCGGATGAGCTTAGAGCGTGGATCAGTACTTGGAGCTATGATGTTGTGGCCATTACAGAGACTTGGATGGCCGGAATGGTTACTTCAAGTGCCAGGCTTTAGATGTTTCAGAAAGGACAGGGAGGGAGGCAAAAGAGGTGGGGGCGTGGCACTGTTGATCTCAGATAGTGTCACGGCTGCAGAAAAGGAGAAAGTCATGGAGGGGTTGCCTACGGAGTGTCTGTGAGTGGACGTTAGGGACAGGAAGGGGTTAATAACTCTACTGGGTGTTTTTATAGACCACCCAATAGTAAAAGGGACATCGAGGAGCAGATAGGGAGACAGATTCCAGAATGGTGTAGATAGGGTGAAGTTTGTTAGGTGTGTTCAGGAAGGTATCTTGACACAATATGTAGATAAGCTTACAAGAGGAGAGGCTGTACTTGATCTGGAATTGGGAAATGAACCTGGTCAGGTGTCAGATCTCTCAGTAGGAGAGCATTTTGGAGATAGTGATCACAGTTCTATCTCCTTTACCATAGCATTGGAGAGGGATAGGAACAGACAAGTTAGAAAAGCATTTAATTGGAGTAAGGGGAAATATAAAGCTATCAGTCAGGAACTTGGGAATAGACTTTCTCAGGGAGATGTACGGCAGAAATATGACAATTGTTCAGGGGATATTTGCATGGAATTCTGCATAGGTACGTTCCAATGAGACAGGGAAAGGATGGTAGGGTACAGGAACCGTGGTGCATAAAAGCTATTGTAAATCTAGTCAAGAAGAAAAGAAGAGCTTACGAAAGGTTCCAAAAAGTAGGTAATGATAAAGATCTAGATGATTATAAGGCTAGCAGGAAGGAGCTTAAGAATGAAATTTGGAGAGCCAGAAGGGGCTATGAGAAGGCCTTGGCAGACAGGATTAAGGAAAACCGCAAGGCATTCTACAAGTATGTGAAGAGAAAGAGGATAAGACATGAGGGAATAGGACCAATCAAGTGTGACAGTGGAAAAGTGTGTATGGAACCAGAGGAGATAGCAGAGGTACTTAATGAGCACTTTGCTTCAGTATTCACTATGGAAAAAGATCTTGGTGATTGTAGGGATGACTTTCAGCGGACTAAAAAGCTTGAGCATGGAGCTATTAAGAAAGAGGATGTGCTGGAACTTTTGCAAAGCATCAAGTTGGATAAGTCACCAGAATGGATGAGATAAACCCCAGGGTACTGTGGGAGGCGAGGGAGGAGATTGCTGAGCCTCTGGCGATGATTTTTGCATCGTCAATAGGGACAGGAGAGGTTCCCGAGGACTAGAGGATTGTGGATGTTGTTCCCTTATTCAAGAAAGGGAGTAGAGATAGCCCAGGAAACTATAGACCAGTGAGTCTTACTTCAGTGGTTGGTAAGTTGATGGAGAAGATCCTGAGAGACAGTATTTATGAACATTTGGAGAGGCATAATATGATTAGGAATAGTCAGCATGGCTTTGTCAAGAGCAGGTCGTGCCTTATGAGCCTGACTGAATTTTTTGAGGATGTGACTAAACACATTGATGAAAGTAGAGGGGTAGATGCAGTGTATATGGATTTCAGCAAGGCATTTGATAAGGTACCCCATGCAAGGCTTATTGAGAAAGTAAGGAGGCATGGGATCCAAGGGGACATTGCTTTGTGGATACAGAACTGGCTTGCTCACAGAAGGTAAAGAGTGATTGTAGACAGGTCATATTCTTCATGGAGGTCAGTGACCAGTGGTGTGTCTCAGGGATCTGTTCTGGGACCTTTACACTTTGTGATTTTTATACTGACCTGGATGAGGAAGTGGAGGAATGGGTTAGTAAATTTTCTGATGACACAAAGGTTGGGGGTTGTTGTGGGTAGTGTGGAGGGCTGTCAGAGGTTACAATGGGTTATCGATAGGATGCAAAACTGGGCTGAGAAGTGGCAGATAAAGTTCAACCCAGATAAGTGTGAAGTGGTTCATTTTGGTAGGTCAAATATGATGGCAGAATATAGTATTAATGGTAAGATACTTGGCAGTGTGGAGGATTAGAGGGATCTTGGGGTCTGAGTCCATAGGATGCTCAAAGCAGCTGTGCAGGTTGACTCTGTGGTTAAGGCATATGGTGCATTGGCCTTCATCAATCATGGAATTGAGTTTAAGAGCCAAGAAATAATGTTACAGCTATATAGGACCCTGGTCAGACCCCACTTGGAGTACTGTGCTCCGTTCTGGTTGCCTCACTACAGGAAGGGTGTGGAAACCATAGAAAGGGTGCAGAGGAGATTTACAATGATGTTGCCTGGATTGGACAGCATGCCTTATGAGAATAGGTTGAATGAACTTGGCCTTTTCTCCTTGGAGCGACAGAGGATGAGAGGTGACCTGTAGCGGTGTATAAGATGATGAGAGGCATTAATCGCATTAGTAGTCAGAGGCTGAAATGGCTGGCACAAAAGGGCACATGTTTGACGTATTTTGAAGTAGATACAGAGGAGATGTCAGGGTTAAGTTTTTTTTACGCAGAGAGTGGTGAGTGCGTGGAATGGGCTGCCTGCAACAGTGGTGGAGACGGATACGATAGGGTCTTTTAAGAGACTCCTGGGTACGTACATGGAACTTAGAAAAATAGCCAAGGTAATTTCTAAAGTAAACACATGTTCAGCACAGCTTTGTGGGCTGAAGAGCCTGTATTGTGCTGTAGGTTTTCTATGTTTCTAAGCTGTTCCTGAACTGTTGAGAGTGTACCTCCTCTCTGCTGGTAGCAATTAGTGAGGGCATGTCCTAGGCGATGGGGGTCTTTAATGATGGATGCCAGTTTGTTGAGGCATCGCCTTTTGAAGAAGTTCTCAATCCCGGTGAGGTCAACGCCCGTGACTGATGATAAGATATAGGAGCAGAATTAGTCCATTCGGCCCATTGAATCTGCTCCACCATTTGATTATGGCTGATTTGTTTTCCCCCTCAACCCCATTCTCATCCCTTCTCCCCCTAGCTTTTGACACCCTTACTGAGCAAATGCCTATCAACCTCCATTTTAAATATTCCCTTTGATCTGTAATGGCAATAAATTCCCACAGATTCAGCTCCCTCTGGCTAAAGAAATTTCCTCTTCATCTCTACCTAAAGGGACCTCCTTCAATTCTGAGGTTATATATAGGGCACCTATAATTGTAAGTACTTGATTGTACCTGCATTTGGCACCTATTACACTCTGGAATCTGCTATATTGTTATAATGTGGAATGCCTTACATTGTCTAAACACAAAGACATAAGAAGCAGAAGAGGAGGATTCTTGCGCCTGAATCATCTTCTGATACGTTCATGGTTGCCAGCTGGTGGTGTAGTGGCATCAGCACTGGACTTCAAGACAGATGGTCCTGAGTTCAAACCCAGCCCGGTCCCAAGCTGGACAGCAGCAGTATCCATGCGGAACAAATCTACTTCTGTATCTTGCCATGAGTACCCTGTGGTCCACGAGGTGAGGTCACAGGGAGTCGGACTTGACTAAAACGACTGAACAACAATGAAGTTCATGGTTGAGTATCAAGGTGTTGGCCATTTAGGAAAAATACTGGAAGGAAATTCCTTACTAATAGGTTTTGTGACTGACTAAAACTGAGACGCATGGAAGCAATATAAAAGTCATTATTCGCAACCAATCCTTCAGGAAAGAGAGAGAGGAGACGATCTCACTCTCCCCACACGACGTTTTATACTTCGACACAAAGCACCATGGTAGGTTAGTAGTTAGTGTGACGCTATTACAGCTCGGGGGCATTGGGATTCAGAGGTCAATTCCGGAGTCCTCTGTGAGCCAGTTTGTACGTTCTCCCCTTAGAACACATGGGTTTCCTCCACAGACCAAAGACCTATCGGTTAGTAGGATGTCCTGTGATTAGACTGGGGTTAAAAGAGGTGGGTTGCTAGGCAACGTGGCTCTTCGGGCCTGCTCCTCGCTGTGCTGCTACATTAAAAATAAATAAATAAATACTGCTTCAATTGCTGTGATCACCTACTTAACCTTAGTATTTGGAATATAGTCACATAAACTGACAGAATTACATAGTTACAATGGCAACAGATCCTAACTAGTAAAATCCGTTTAAATATTCAATACTGGTTCCAAAAGCCTCTGAGTACAAATAGAATATACTCCTGTTGTTACGGTGTTGAAGGATGTCTCCATAAATATACAATTGACCAGAAGTGACTAAACAGCTCGGTGTCCACAGCAGGAAGATTCATCGATTTCATCATTTGCCTTCCCCTCTGTAGTTTCAATGGGACAGAGTCATGATGGTTGGCTTCACAAGCCACAAAGTATCAGCTTGGGAGTTGGATTGGGAATTGGAAGAAGATCTGTGGATGCTGGAAATCCAAGGGAACACATGGAGAGTGCCGGAGGAACTCAGCAGGCCAGGCAGCATCCATGGAAAAGAGTACAGTCGATGTTTTGAGCCAGGGCTCGTCATCAGGACTTAAAGGGAATGGGGAAGATGCCAGAATAAGAAATTTGGGGGGGGGGGGGAAAGGATTACCAGCTAGAAGGTGAGTGGGAGAGGTGGGATGAAGTAAGAAGCTGGGAACTGCTGTCTCTATTTCCTGAAGACCGGAAGATAGCTAATGTTTTTCACGAAAGGCTCTAAAAATAAACTGGGTAATTATAGTCTGACAAGTCTGATTTCAGTAGTGTGTAGTAAAGGTTTTGGATCGTGTTTGGGACTGATTGAGAATAGTCAACATGGTTTTTCTGCATGTTGGGTCACGTCCTTCAGAGTTTCTCAAGGACTTTACCAGGAAAGCTGACGAAGGCGAGGCAGGGGATTTTGTCTACATGGAAGCTTAAGTAAGCATCACTCCCCACTAACATCTTAACTACATTCTACAGTGGCGTGGTTGAGAGTGTGCTGACCTTTTGCATCACAACCTGGTACTCCAGCTGCAGTGCTGCCGACCAAAAAGCCTTGCAGAGGGTGGTTAGGGGAGCAGAGAAGGTTATTGGGGTCTCCCTACCTTCTGTCCAAGACCTCTTTCCAAGTCGATGCCTCCAGAAGACACGGTACATCTTTAAAGACCCCTCACACCCTCTCCATGAACTGTTTGTTCTTCTGCCATCAGGTAAACATTACAGGAGCATCAAAACTAAAACCACAAGGCTACTAAACAGCTTCCTTCCACAGGCAGTCAGACTGCTAAATAGCTGCTCTACCTGACTCTGCTTTGGACACTTTTAACTTGCACTGGACACTTATAACTTGTTTTTAACCGACATGTGGCTGTTGTGTTTTACTATTTATTGTTGTGTTTACTACTTAGTGTTGCGTTTGTTACGTTATGATTGCACTGCTCCTGGGAAACGCTGTCTCATTCTGCCCTGCAGAGCTGATGTAGGGTTAGAATGACAATAAAGTTTTTGAATCTTGAATCTTTAGCAAGGCACCTGGCAAAGGAGGTTTGGTCACTTGGCATTCAGGAAGTAGTTAATGGCATTCGAAGCCAGAGAGTGGTAGTAGAGGGTCGTTTATCTGACTGGATGCCTGTGAGTAGTGCTGTGCCTCAGGGATTGGTGCTGTTGTTGTTTGGTGTCTGTATCAATGATCTGGATGATAATGTGGTTAACCGGATCAGCAGGTTTCTAGTTGACACCAAACTGGGGGAGTAGAGTAGCAGACAGCGAGGAAGACTACCAAAACTTCACCTTCCTCACCATCTCGATATCCTTCTTTAAATCAGTACACAAATCGAATACATTGCTGCAGCTGGGGACTCCTGACATTTTGTAAAAACATCAGCGGTTGGAGGCGGAATGAGCACATGGGCCCTAAGGATTGCTCTGCTATCTACTACAATAGTTGCTGAACCCGCAGCTCAAATACACTTTCATAGCCAATCTCTTAATCCCGTTAGTATCTGTTCATACGTAATTTATTCAGTGCTCGAGTATCCACAGCCTCCTTACGGAGGTTTGTAACCTTACCATTAGAGATCATTCTGGAGTTATGACCAGTCCGAGCACAGAAACATAGAGGCCATCCAGTCCATGCTGAGTTGATATTCAGCCTTTTCCCCTCTACCTGCACCCAGATCACAGTGTTCCCCACCCATATGCCTATTTAAAATGTTACAGGTAAACCCACATCTATCACTTCCACTGGCAGCTCAATCCACACTCGTACCACCCTCTGAGTGAAGACTATTGCACCTTTCACCCTTTACATGACCTCTGGTTCTAGTCTCGCCCAATCTCAGTGGAAAAAGTCCTTTCGCACTTCTCTATCTAAACCCCTCATAACTTTGTATGTCTCTATCAAATCTCTCTCTAATTTCCTACAGTCCAGGGAATAAAGTCCTAACCTGTTCAACTTTCCAAAGAACTCAGGTCCTTAAGTCTCAGCAACGTCCTTGTGAATTTTCTCGGCACTCTTTCAATCTTATTGACATCTTTCCTGTAGGTCGGTGACCAAAACTGCACACAGTACTCCAAATTAGGCCTCATAGTCTTATACAGCCTCAAGTATAAACTCCAACTCCAGTACTCAATGCACTGATATATGAAAACCAATGTGCCAAAAACTCTCTTCATGGTCTGTGACCCCACTTGCAAGGAATTATGGATCTGCATTCCCTGATCGTTTCATTCTCCTTAGTACCCTCGCTGTGTAAGACCCCTGTTTTGTTCTCCCAAAGTGCAACACCTATAGTAAAAGTGTTGTGCATGGCCCAGTGGTTAAGGCTTTGGGCTGGTGATCTGAAGGTTGTCAGTTCGAGCCTCAGCCGAGGCAGCGTGTGTGTCCTTGAGCAAGGCCCTTAACCACACTCTGCTCCTGCACGTTTGTAGCCCAGTGGCGGTGGTTGGTGCAGTGTGGACAAGACAAGTAGAATATGAGGCAGCAGTCTTTCCCTTGTAACACCTGTTCAGATCGAAAAGAGCAGGCTCGATGTAATGTAATGGATTCCTTTCAGAGAGCAAGACAAGCAAATGCTCTAATGGCTTAAAAAGGGAGTTAATCATAATACTGAAATATGTGGATTTTGTGAGACTGAAAAATCAATTGTAATTAGCGTGATTGATGGAAATTGCACGTTTATGAAGCAGCAACAAATTAACAAACAAACTAACATTTGTAAAACATTCCAGAATGTTCCAATGCCCCACTGCTAGAGGAAGGGGAGTTCTTGGTACAATACAGTAGTTTTGAAATTTAAAACTGTAAAATTTTAAGGGCAGCAGCAGTAGTGAAGCAGTTGGCTTGATGCTTGGGCTGTCGGGGCTCCGAGTTCCATCGAGTACCATCCTGATATGTTCCTTCCCATGTGCGTACAGTTTTCCTCTGGGTGCTCCGGTTTCCTCCCACAGTCCATGGTCAGTAGGCTAATGGTCATCGTATACTGTCCCATCAATGGCCTTGGGTTGCTGGGCACTGGGACTCAAAGGGCCAGACGGCCTGTTCCGCTCTGTGTCTCCCAATAAATAAAATCTGTCTCCTGCAGCCTCGGGGTGACTAACTCCCCTTGGCCCCTCCTCATTCTCCCGTATGAATTGAAGGTCATCGAGCTGCAGCTCCGGTTCCTCAATGCTTTCTCTCAGGAGCTGTAGGTTGGTGCACCTGGTGCAGATGTGTTTATCCAGAAGATGGGAGGTCTCCCAGACTTCCCACATCCCACACACCGTACAAAACATTGCCCTGGAGCCATTCTCACTACACTACGCTCTCTCAGAAGTGGAATGAACAAATAAGAACAGAAAGAGTATCTTACCGGATGCCTTAAGATGCTGGCAGAACCCTCCTGGTGAAGGGTTTTGGCCCGAAACATCGTCACTACCTCCTCCCATAGATGCTGCCTGTCCTGCTGAGTTCTGCCAGCACTTTGTGTTTTTATTTGTTTCCAGCATCTGCAGATTCACTCGTGTTACCGGATAGCTCACCCAAGCCCGATGAGCCACTCTAAGCACCCGCTCACTCAAGAGGTTGCCGCTCCGCCTGCATTTCTGTTACTTTTATTTGCCCTTACTAATAAATCTCTCATTGATTGGTTGCAGCCCATCTCTGAGAAACGGCTGCATAGCTCTGCCCTTTGAATCTTGATTGAAAAGGTAGCTCTATTCACACACTCTCTCTCAGGGTTTACTGCCGAAGCCTTTCCCGTGAGCGGGCACAGCCGCAAGGCAGTGGCGGTTTGAGATCAGAGTTCGCCTTCTCCCAGGCGAGCTGCCAACCACATCTGCCTGGGGTGACTGGCGCCAGTAACCCGCATTTGCCCCTTCCCTTGTCAATGGAAACGGTTCCTCTGGGTTTAGTAGCTAAGCCACACGTGAAGGCCAGGAGCTGGACTTGGTTGTTGGAGGCTATCTGAGACGCACACCATTGGGAATACTTTATAATAGACAGTGGGGAGTTTATCCCGCCACAGCTGTAACAACCTTGAGGGACCTTTAGATGACTACAGGTTGGCTGGCTGTTTGTGCAGTGGACAGTCCCAAGTTCGAATCCAGCTGAGTCCCAACCTGGGCAGCGGTATCTGTGTGGAAGAAAGGCCTGGCAATGTCCACTTCCGTATCCTGCCACAAAAGCCCCACGGACAACTACACCACACACACTGGTTCTCCCTGATCTGCCCTGGCTTGCACATCGACTGATTGCAGAAGAGCTAGGATGGTTGGCCCTGGCCCACGGAGGGACTTCTGAAGTTCCTGACATTACAAATGACAAGCCTTGGGAGAGAGACGAAAATGAAATTAACTGGCGTGTACGTGATACTTCGAGGTAGTTTGGCTGTTAACTGATGGTATTTAAGTGCAGTCTGTTGTTGTAAATATTGCTATTATTTAACACATGGTTCACCACAATAATGCCCAACATCACCAGCACACCTATTAATGCATTTACAGAAAAAGGCCAGAAAAATCATAAAGGACCCTACTCACTATGCTTTGCCCCTCTCGCATCAGGGAGGAGGCTACATAGCATCCCTTGGAGGACCATCAGACTGAAAAACAATACTCCAGATATAGTGGCAAAGTAATGAAATAATCGTCCTCCAAATCAGGTTTGTCACAAAAAAACCCACAGGATTAAAAATGTTAATAAAAAACAAATACTACACATAAAATAGCTTTTTTACATCGACTCCATGTCCATAAAGTGACACTACACTGTACACACGATGGCCGATGGGAAATAATAAAGTAGTGGTGGAGTTAGTGTTGATCAGGCTTGGGAAAGTAAATAGTGCTCACATCTGGAGAGTGTAGGCCTCCGTTAGTCTCAACACACCATGGATTTGCGCCTTGGAGAGTTTCCAGGCCGCAAGCCTGGGCAAGGCTTTTTTTTTTGTGGAAGACCGGCAGTTGCCCGAGCTGCAAGTCTCCCCTCTCCATGCCACCGATGATGTCCAAGGGAAGGGTATTAGGACTCATGCAGCTTGGCACCGGTGTCATCGCAGAGCAATGTGTGGTTAAATGCCTCGCTCAAGGATACAACACGCTGCCTCAGCCAAGGCTCGAACTAGCGACCTTCAGATCACTAGACGAACCTTAACCACGTGCCAACACTCACATCTGGAGTACAGCATACAGGTCTGGTCGCTCCACTGTAGGGAGGATGTTGAGGCTTCAGAGTGGGTGTAGAAGAGGTTTCGCAGGATGCTGCCTGGTTTACAGGGCATGGGCTATCACGAGGGGCTTTAAAATCTGATCGAGGTTTAAGATCATGAGAGGCATCCGTTTCCCAGGGTTGAAATGTCAAATACCAGAGGGCATCTGGTGAGGGGGGTAGGTTCAAAGACCAATGTGAGGGGGCAAGTTTTTTTTGGCCTGGCATGCACTGCCTGGCATGCCAGTAGAGGCAAACACATAGAGGTTTTAAAGATTTAGATAGACATTGTGTAGGTGAGGAGGCTGTGATGTTTGGGTGTTTTTTGATCTACTTTTAAGCTGGTTTGGCACGACATTGTGGGTCAAAAGACCTCCCCGAGCTGCCCTGTTCCATTTCGCTTAGGAGTGATCTTAAACGATCTTGAATCTTAAGCAAATGAGCCTCAAGCAGTTTTTCCGTGACCATGGGACCAATTAATAATCAAAGTAAACAAAATAATTTATTATTTTTATTTCCTTTTCAATTACAGTTTACATCAATAACATTTTACAATTACTCCTTAGTGGTTATACATTTGGCAAACTTCAAAAAAAAAATCTTTTATAAAGCACATGGTTTAAGACCAATATTGCAACATAAAGGATTTTGACAAAAAAAATCAATCCACTTGCTTTAGTCTGCTGTCCTCAAAAGGGAGTGGAGTTGAATTCAGCCTGTTTATAAATATAATTAGCAGCGAATCAAATTATTTGAGATACCAAGGGTGATGCAATAAATAGGGTTCTGATTGCAGCAGTAGTTTCATGATTACTAATAACATGAGGAATTCAAAACAGAAAATAATAGTTTATATCCCAGCCCTGAAATCAAATGATTAATGCCACTTCCTTCTCAGCATCTTGGGCTTATGCCTCACCAGCACATTCATGAACTGGTTTGTCTTGGATCGCTGTACCTGCCACTGTAATTCTGAGTAAAATTCAACTGAAAAATCGAGCGCACACCTGAAAATGCCTAATGCAGGCACTGGAAAAATCTGTGCTACTCCAATTAAAATGTGAAAAGTAATTTTTTTTTTACATCATGGGAGCTTTGTCTTCCAGAATAGATCCTTCATTGTCAGCTGCCCTAGAAAATATTCTCCATCTTAATCAGACATTGATAATCCCCAAAGGAAAAGAAAGCAATCCTGATGTAGAACTATAGCCTGACTGTGTTTAATCCCACAAGAGACACTGGGCTGTGGTCGCAGAGTAGTCAAAGCTAGTCCTACACAATCCCACAATCATACTTTAAAAAAAGCATTCTCATTAATAGAATCCTAGCCTTTACATATATACAGCTTAGATGAAAATTATACAGGTGTGTTTAAAAATAACAAGTAACAAAGACGTCCTCAAGCAAACACACAAAATTGGATATTACTAGCCATCGACCTTTGAAAAGCTCCTTCATGCATCTGGTTTTGTAGCCCATAGAAGAAAACACCAATTGATCCAGAGCTCAAAGAACCTTGAGGCTTCAAATAAAAAGATTTAATTGGGCAAGGTGGTTAAAATTTGGTGCCTGGCATCCAAGTTTTGGAGCTCACAGGGGAGACAGGGTTAATTCACATTTCTTCCTTTTGGTCAGTTTTCTTGGCCAATTTTCCTGACCTTGGTCGAGAACCAAGAGCAAAATTGAGAGAACTTTTCCCAAATGTCTACCTTGTCTTATACATCCATTCAATGGGAACATTCCTTTCGAATGGGGGGCAGGGATAACCACTTTTCCATTGTTTGCAGGAGTCCAATGGAACCCAGGGAGGCCAGGACACAAACAAGTACATTATTCAAAAAGAGGCTGAAGGAAGTGCTAGAAAAACCAGCAAGCATTAATGCAAATGTGCTTTTAGAACATTTGTTTAACTATTTACATATGTGACTTGTTATGTTGTGGATGGAATCACTATTCACAGATAAAATTACACAGAATATAACTTTTTGCCCTTCCCCTGTTTGTTTGCAAGTCTTCTGCACACAACCTCAAAGGAGAACAGGAATAATTCTCAAAGTCAAAAAAAACCAATCTGGGTGTTGGATATTCTCAGGCAGTGTCAGCAGACTGCAGATGCAACAACAACTCCTTCAGGAACATTGAAAAGGTACAGGAGAGTTGGTGCAATGGTACTTCCGGTTAGAATCCACAGCGCGCTCCGAGTGGCCCGTTGCTGACAAAGTGACAAAGCTACCCTGCCATATCTCCAATAGAGAACGGCAGAGGTGAGGCATCAGTCTGGGACTGTGGCCCTCACCCCCCTGCTGGAGAAACACAATCCAACACATCCTGGAAGCCATTTCTGAGAGGTGTAGATAGGATGGTGCTACGCACAGAACCCAGCAAATCCTTAGCAATGCCCCTGAACAGACAACTCACCCTCTTGTAGGGTATTGCAGTTCATGTGGACCTGGGTGATGAAAATACACGGTTGACCATTACCATCTGGTCTCCCTACAGACACTGCTCTCCCACCTCACCATCTGGCAGATGGGCATAGTATCGGAGCATCAGACTTTGAATATTCCTGACCCCCTCCCCTCCCAGTGGATATACACTCTTGGAGCCTGCCAGCCCACCACTTCCAGCCAGCAGAGCCCAAACCTTCCCCTAAAAATCACATTTAAGAAATAAGAATGTGTAATATCGAGCATCCATAATAGTCATGGTCTAGGCAACTCAAATATTACTATTGACAGTGGAGCAAATCCAACATTCTTTTGCAAAGAAATTTTAAAGTTTTTTTTTAAAATATAAAGCTAATATAACATAACGGATTAAGCTTCATAGCCGCCCACTTCGGGTTCGAGCCAGAGGCAGCTTTCCACATCCCGTTTGCTCACAAGTTGTCAGACTCCACGGCGTGATTGGTGTACGAGTATGCTTTCTTGCCATTCCTGTGTACCTAAAGAGAATAGCAACATGTTAGCACGGTGTACTGCAAGCCAGACTTAAAACATCAACCTTTAGGTGACAGCAAGACTGGGGCGTGTGGAGTGGACAGGGAGGGGCGGCTCGCACCCCTTTGGTCACCATCAGACACTCTGCTCTCGCCAGTGACCGGAGCCCGATGCCCGCCACTGTCTGTGAGGAGTTCTCCCGGGGGGCTCCCTCTGCTTTCCTCCCACATTCCAATAGATGTACGGTTAGGGTTGGTGAGTTGCGGGCAGGCGTGTTGGCACTGGAAGCATGGCAACACTTGTGACGCATATTAATAGATTAATAGAAGAGTATGGCGCAGGAACAGGCCATTCGGCCCACAATGTTGTGGCAAACCAGCTAAAACCAAATCAAAAACACTAATCCCTCTCACCTACACCACGTCCATATCCCTCTATCTACCTCGCATCCATGTGCTATCTAAAAGCCTTTAATGTATTTACCTCTACACCATATCGGGCAGTGCATTCCACGCATCCACCATTCTGGGTTTAAAAAAACTTGCCCCTCGCATTCGCATTGAACCTACCCCCTCTCACCTTCAATGTATGCCCTCTGGTGTTAGACATTTCTACCCTGGGAAACAGATACTCCCTGTTCACTCTATCTGTGCTCTCAATCTTGTAAACCTCTATCAGATCTCCACTCAGCCTCCGGCACTCCAGAGAAAACATCCCCAGTTTATCCAGCCTCTTGGGATAGTGCATGCCCTCCAAACCAGACAGCTTCCTGGCAAACAAACCACTTCTGCACCCTCTGCAAAGCCTGGACATCCTTCCAACAGCAGGGCGGTCAGAACTGCACAATTCACTCCTGATGAAGGGTTTCGCCCCGAAACGTCGTCACTACCTCCTCCCATAGATGCTGTCTGGCCTGCTGAGTTCTGCCAGCATTTTGTGTTTTTATTTATTTCCAGCATCTGCAGATTCACTCGTGTGGCCTTTGAATTCACTACCGCGAAGCCTCTTCCAGTGATGCCCACACTGGAAGAAGTTCAGATCTTTTCTCCGATGGGAGTTCAGCGAGAGCCTCTCTCTCTGCTCCCAACCTACAATTTCTTCAGCCCTGAAACTTTTGGACCACATGCTAACCCAGACCCGGTATTATAGTCCCTTCGGCCTATCACTTTCCAGCTCTCTACTTCATCCCTCCCTCCATTCCTTATCCTCCTCGACCATCCCATGTTACTTCACTCCTGATGAAGGGTTTCAGCCCGAAACGTCGTCACTACCTCCTCCCATAGATGCTGTCTGGCCTGCTGAGTTCTGCCAGCATTTTGTGTTTTTACAATACTATACTTGAACATTAACCATGCTAGGAAGAGTTGACGTGTTCAGCAGTTTCCATGGAGAAGCACTTGAGACAATGACCAATTTGCACCACAGCGGAACAACTTCCCCACAGCCTTCCTCATCACCTATTTCAAAAGTGCATTTTCTACACAAACAGTCATTTGGCATCTCTTGTGACCTGCTCTGCTTCCAATTAGTGTCACCGGTATGAGAAAAAACACACAGTACAAGGCAGCACTTCACCTGCTGGGGTCATCCAGTGCTCCTGATGCAGTCACCTCCACATCGGTGAGGCCCAACGTAGACTGGGGGGAGGGGGGCACTTTATCGAGCACCTCAGCCGCGTCCGCAAAATTAGAATAAGCTGACATAGAAACATAGAAAACCTACAGCATAATACAGGCCCTTCGGCCCACAAAGCTGTGCTGAACATGTCCTAAACTTAGAACCACCTAGGCTTACCGAGAGCCCTCTATTTTTCTAAGCTCCATGTACCTGTCCAGGAGTCTCTTAAAAGACCCTATCGTATCCACCTCCACCACCATCGCCGGTAGCCTATTCCACACACTCACCACTCTCTGAGTAAAAAACTTACCCCTGACATCTCCTCTGTACCTACTCCCCAGCACCTTAAAACCATGCCCTCTCATGTTAGCCATTCCAACCCTGGGAAAAAGCCTCTGACTATCCACACGATCAATGCCTCTCGTCATCTTATGCACCTCTATCAGGTCACCTCTCATCCTCCGTCGCTCCAAGGAGAAAAGGCCGAGTTCACTCAACCTATTCTCATAAGGCATGCTCCCCAATCCAGGCAGCATCCTTGTAAATCTCCTCTGCACCCTCTCTATGGCTTCCACATCCTTCCTGACCCTTCATCATGAAACGTCGACTGTTTATTCCCCTCCATACAGGTTTCCTGACCTACCAAGTTCCTCCAGGTGGGGGGGGGGGGGCGCGGAGGGTGTATGTGTGTGTGTACTCTCACCACCCGTGTTATTATTTTCAGGATCTCTCTGTACACTCCTGACAGCTACTTGACGTCTCCAACAAGAATGTGACTTCCTGAAGTACATGACTCCACATTTTTCTGGAGAGCATTCCATCTGCCTGTGCTCCGCCCAGATTTCCAGCTGGCGTTCATCCCTAGCTGACAATGATCACAGGCCTCGAAGTAAATTTAAGTACGTATACCATTTACCACCTTCCGATTCATCTCCTCGCCACAAAACAAACACAGTAGTTCATGGCCAACTCCACAAGGGCCGACAATGTGCAGAAAAATAAAGGAACAAGTCACAGCTTCTGCTAAAAAGATAAACACTCTGAACACGAACTGCAGAGTCCCGGAGAGTGATTGCAAAGCCGCAGAGCCCTGTTCAGTGTGGAGGCAAGTGAAAATGGCCCAGGATCCCATTGGCTGCAGGCCACAGATATGGAGTAGATCATGCAAAGTCCAGGCGCCCGATGGCAAGAGAGCCAGGAGTGACAGTGGGACACCACAGAACAGAAACAGGCCCTTTAGAACATTAGTATTCTACCCAGTGCCACTGGAACTTAGCCCTCTATACTCCCCCCACTCATCGCATCATTTGTGACCCCAGCACACAGCCTTTTGATTTGGAGACGGATGCACTACAGTTGCTCCACAAGGTCTGAATCAGGTTGCCTGCCTGCGATCTTCCTAATCGTACCCTCTAAATTCTCATCCTAGTCGCTTCAATTACAATATCCAGCATCGATCTTTGCGGAACGCCACACTACAGGTTTCTCGTCAGAAAAGCACCCCTCCACCAGTTCCCTCTAATTCTTAGTAGTCAGTGTGCACAAAAACCTTTTATGTTGTGCAAAATTTTTTTTCCTGTGACAAAAGTATGTGTGCACTGGATGCACACATGGCACAGTTTATGTAGGTTTACAAAATATTTGACATAAATCTGCACAGAATAACAACATACACACTCTGTTAACTAGTTAACAGAAACATTTAGCTAAAAGATTATTTTCACTAAGTATAATTATTAATCACTGTTTTAGGTAAACAACTGTTTGTGCACATACACGCACAGCTTAGAGGGAACATAGCCCTCCACCATTACCCCCCATCTCCAGGTTTTTTTTGGGGGGGGGGGTAGTTCTGCTCAGAGTGAACAACCCTGATTGGTCAAACAAAACTGTTACAAAAACAAAGAGGCCAGTGACGGTATTCACGAGTCTCCACATGTCTGACGGTAGTGAAAACAGAGAGGAAGCTCCTGACATGAAAGAAGCACTGAACTCCACCAAGACCAAGAATCAGAACTGGTTTCTGGAACATACAAACGACCAAGGACAAACAGATGAAAGACCTTCACTGCTGCCCCACATACCAGCAGGCGTGATGGACAGTGAGTAGGGATTATTTGACAGAGGCACCAGAACTGGAAGGGAACATTAACAGCTCCTCCACCATGATAAAGCAACACTAACACCATGGAAGGTCAAGGCATCTGGATACCCAACTCACACCTCCCCAAACTCCACCGCCTTTACCCCCAGGCAAAGGAAACACTTCAAAAATAAACATCAGAAAAGTAGCCCGGAGAAATTGAAGATGACATGGAAGAACTGGGAAGACGTTGCACTCAACAGACACCTGGAGGAAGGCTGTTGAAGAGGGAGCTGTGCTACGAGACCGACCTCCGCTTGTGTCGCAGAGAACAAGAGAGTGAACCACCAAAAGACCCGCCTCTTACCCTTGCCTTGGGAGAACGTCACACTCCACCAGTTGTAAATCACTGTGGGATTTCTAAAGGTAGTTCTCAGAAAGATCAGGAAATTGCCAAGTACGAGGGGTCGGGCCAGATCAGCAACTGTCAGCTCGACAAGCAGAGGGGGGCTTGAAGGGAAAAATGACCGACCTCAGCTCCTGTTTTCTCACATTCTTTTCATCTTGTTTTACACCAAAACACATTCGCAAACCAGTGTGTTGTTACTGCACACAGCCTCGGGCTCCCGTGACAGAGTAAGGTTGATCCCCAAGGGGGAAACGCCAGCGAGAACTTAAGCAGGACATCAGATTCTCACCTCATCTGAGGGTACCTGATTTGAAATGAGCTAACTTTATACCCAAGATGCTTTAATACACCCCCCCCCAAAAAAAGAATGCTCATATTGAGCAGAAGTTAATACTCCCTAAGAACAGGGCGGCACGGTGTTGCAGCACTACAGGAGACAGGGTTGAATTCCTGCTGCTGCCTATAAGGAGTTTACACCAGCCAGTGGTGAAATGGCTTCAAGGGCAACGGTCCCGGATTCAAATCCGGCCAGCTCCTTGCACATTTCCATCCGTGCTGGGTTAATGTCAGCTTGATCTCAGCCTCATTTTAAAAAAATGACATAAGTGCTTATGTAAAGGGGATTTCTTCTTTTTCTTTGTTACTGTGTATGTAATCAAAAGCAGGAATGCTCCTTTGTTGCGAGAGAGTGCTGGAAGCTTGTTTGGGTTAAAATTTACTGATAACGAGAATTGTATTCCTTTGTAAACCAATTGAGATTAATGTTGTTCTTTCTTCTGAGTTTGTAAGCTTTTGTTGATGGGCTTTTGGGGAGATTGGCGCGAGGGGGTGAGAGAGAGAGAGGATGCGATGCTGTAAGCTGGGCGAGGAACTGACCCCAAGTGGGGCTCCGAGGGCCAGAGGTACTCCGAGGAGGGGGATGAAGCTAGATGGGCTTGGTTGACCACTTCGGAGGGTCCTGAGCTGCGAGTCGAGGAGTTTGGAGGGGATTGAATGGTGGCCAGAAGACTTAAGTAATTGAGCTCCAACGGTTGTGCACGGTGGTTTGGACTTTGATAAGTATGGTGCCTTTTCTTTATTTTTTCTCTTCATATATACTGTATCATTATTAATCACTTAGTTATAGTAACCTTTATAAATTGTACTCATTTAATCGCATATGGTGTACTGTCTGTTTTTGGGCGAGGCAGGGACATCACACAGCATCCACACCAGCTGATTACCCAGTTTGGCGGGGCCGAAGGCTGCTCCCCCTAGACGAGAACAAGGTGAGCGAGCCTGAGGCGACCCACGGGGTTACACTTAAGGTCTCCTCGAGGCACCACAAGACACGGAAAATAACAATAACTGGAAGGAGTTTGCATGCTCTCCCTGTGGCCGTGTGGGTTTCCTCTAGGTGCTCTGTTTTCCTCCGAGTCCAAAGGCTGATAGGTTAATTGGTCATTGTAAATTGTCCCACAATTAGGTTAGGGCAGGGGTCAGCAACCTTTACCACTGAAAGAGCCACTTGGACCCGTTTCCCACAGAAAAGAAAACACTGGGAGCCGCAAAACCCGTTTGACATTTAAAATGAAATAACACTGCATACAACGTTTTTTTTGCCTTTATGCTATGTATAAACAAACTATAATGTGTTGCATTTATGAAATTGATGAACTCCTGCAGAGAAAACGAAATTACATTTCTGCATGCAACAAAAACATTTTGAACTCCGAAAAAAAGACGTTGGGTTGAAAGTTACTTTTAAGTAAAATACTCAATGTCTATTTGAGTCCTTCTTGTATTTATGAAAAACGCCGAACTTAAATTTTCCGCCAGCAGCAAACCAAAAATAACGTCAGCCAGCTGTCAGCCTGAAAAATGAAAGGACTATTTCACTGAACAATGAAAAAATATGAATATACATAAAATAATAGGCAATTAAAATATTTATCATACTTGGTTAATGGGATTTCTGCTCCTGGACCTCAGCGCACAGCGTCTGCACATCAGGGCTGTATGACGTCACCTTCATCTTTACACAGGATCGCAAGCTGTCATCTGTGAGGCGTGCGCCATGTTTGTTTTTAATAAAGTTCATGTTGGAGAACACCTGCTCACATACATATGTGGATCCAAAGATCGACAGGACTCAAAGCGCATACTTTTTAATGTTTACATAAATGTCGGGCATAGCATTCCATGTTTCGAACACAAGTTTGTCCGGTTTTGGAAGGTTTTCAATATCACTCCATTTGTGTTTCTGAGCAAGAACGGCCTTCTGACGGGCAACATCTTCAAGGTCTGCTGTCAAGCGTCTAAACTTGGACACCCATATGTCTTTGTCGGCTATGTCGGCCAGTTCCATCTCAAGATCAGGTTGACTCACACCTGCCAATGCAGTCGTATTCAGTAGGGAAGGATCGATGCTTAAGGGAGTGACCGGGAAGGATAATGTGTTTTTTTCCTCTCTGAACTCACAGAAGCGTTTCCCAAACGATGTTTGCATTGCGATGATTGCAGAATGTAAATACTCCGAAATTATCATGTCGTGACCTTGTTTGAACTCTCTCAAATTGGGGAAGTGAGACAAAGTGCCTTTCTGTAAATCTCTGGCAAGCACTGTTAACTTGCGCTCGAATGCCAAAACATCCTCCAACATGTGCAGGGCTGTGCGTCCTTTCCCCTGAAGAGCTGTGTTCAGCGTGTTCAGGTGCGCTGTCATGTCTACCATGAAGTGTAGCTTTTCCAGCCACTCTGGCTGTTCCAGCTCAGGAAAGGTGAGCCCTTTGCTGCCCAGGAAAGTTTTCACTTCTTCCAGACGCGCGACAAAGCGTTTCAGCACCTTCCGTCTGGACAGCCAGCGATAAAAACACGTTGTAGCGGTGTCAGTAAACTGCAGTCAAAGATAGCTTTATTCGAACTAAACAGCCTTGCTTTTAAGCCTCCCTCAACCCAGCCCCCATGGACGCAGATGCTGCAAAAGACGCGTACTCACAAACCCCCGTAGGCTATCTCCCTTAGCCGGAATGCTGGCTAATTGTGAGCCGTTTCGGATGTGCCAGGAAATGTGTCGCCACACTTAGATTGTACAAGATCACCATAATCTTCAAATTTAGAATTACATTTCAAAAGCTAACAAACTAACATAAAATACATTTTAATTAAATACTGACCAATTATTTCCCAAAGCCACAGGGAGCCGCAGCACAGAGGTGAAAGAGCCACAAATGGCTCGGGAGCCGCAGGTTGCCGACCCCCGGGTTAGGGTTACATTGGGGGTTGCTGGGCAGAGAGACTCAAAGGGCCGGAAGGATCTATTCTACACTGAATCTCAAAATAATAGCTAAAATGGAGAGTGGGAATAAAGACGGCGACAGCAGGTCCCTCGAAGGAATGGCTTAGGCATTGGAGGCTCTCTATGAATCCAAATAGCCAAGGCTTTTTAAATTAAAAGTACACTCAACAGCTACTCTATTACACCCGCATGCAAATATCATGTGGCAGCAAGTCACTGCGTCAAAGCATGCAGACATGGGCCAGAGGCTCCGTTGTTGTTCAGACCAAACAGCATAATGGGAAAACTAAGTGACTGACTGTGGAATGATGGCTGGTGGTGTGAGTATCTGAGAAACTGCTCATCTCCGTGGTGGAGGAGAGTGGTGGAGGAGAGTGGTGGAGGAGAGTGGTGGAGGAGAGTGGTGGAGGAGAGTGGTGGAGGAGAGTGGTGGAGGAGAGTGGTGGAGGAGAGTGGTGGAGGAGAGTGGTGGAGGAGAGTGGTGGAGGAGAGTGGTGGAGGAGAGTGGTGGAGGAGAGTGGTGGAGGAGAGTGGTGGAGGAGAGTGGTGGAGGAGAGTGGTGGAGGAGAGTGGTGGTGGAGAGTGGTGGAGAGTGGTGGAGAGTGGTGGAGAGTGGTGGAGAGTGGTGGAGAGTGGTGGAGAGTGGTGGAGAGTGGTGGAGAGTGGGACACACACCTGCCTCTATAGTTTGCAGAAAACGGTGTGAAAAACCATGGCAAGAGGCAGTTCTGTCAGTGAAAGCACCTCGTTAACGAGAGAGGCCAGAGGAGAATGGCCAGACTGGTTCATGCTGACAGGAACTCAGATAACTAGCCGTTACAACAGTGGTGTGCAGAAGAGCATCTCTGAACCCATAAATCATGGAACCTTGAAGTGGATTTGCTGCAGCAGCAAAGGGCCATGAACATACAGTCGGTGGGCACTTTGTGATACAGGGGTACCTAATAAAGTGACCACTGTGGAAATCTGTAGTTTTTGTAACCACTTGATGTAACAAAATGGAGTAGACAATCCTAAGGTGCTAAGAGAGATAATCTAATATGTCTTAATACATCTACGTGGCTACAAGAAACGTGCTTCTTGGAATGCCAGGATCTATTTTTTTTAAGAACAGTGACAGCCCCTGCTTAACACTATACATGATTGTGTTGTCCACATATGCACGTTGTTCTTGCCTCCCCCCGCTGCATTGTTGAAGCCATCTCTCACGTGCGTGCTTTTATTTAATGTACACGTAGCTGTGCAGACACACAAGTTGGTGTTGAGTACGAAGCTAAAGGTCAGAAAACATCACAAACTTTCTCCTTGCAAGTGATAAAGGTGCATGATAAAGATCCACTCAAGTGTTGAGTGTTTTATTTAAAAGAGACTCGACACCACCGACTTCCAGCATCACTCCGCCCCCTCCCCTCCCCGAGTTCCAGCATCACTCCGCCCCTCCCCTCCCCGAGTTCCAGCATCACCCCGCCCCTCCCCGAGTTCCAGCATCACTCCGCCCCTCCCCTCCCCGAGTTCCAGCATCACTCCGCCCCTCCCCTCCCCGAGTTCCAGCATCACTCCGCCCCTCCCCCCCCGAGTTCCAGCATCACTCCGCCCCTCCCCTCCCCGAGTTCCAGCATCACTCCGCCCCTCCCCGAGTTCCAGCATCACTCCGCCCCTCCCCGAGTTCCAGCATCACTCCGCCCCTCCCCTCCCCGAGTTCCAGCATCACTCCGCCCCTCCCCGAGTTCCAGCATCACTCCGCCCCCTCCCCTCCCCGAGTTCCAGCATCACTCCGCCCCCTCCCCTCCCCGAGTTCCAGCATCACTCCGCCCCTCCCCTCCCCGAGTTCCAGCATCACTCCGCCCCTCCCCTCCCCGAGTTCCAGCATCACTCCGCCCCCTCCCCGAGTTCCAGCATCACTCCGCCCCCTCCCCTCCCCGAGTTCCAGCATCACTCCGCCCCTCCCCTCCCCGAGTTCCAGCATCACTCCGCCCCTCCCCTCCCCGAGTTCCAGCATCACTCCGCCCCTCCCCACTCTTCAAAGGCTGAACCAGGCTGCCCCCAGTACATTCCTAGGCACGCTGTCTCATTTGACATAACAGCCATTTCACCCTGTTTCGACAAGTGTGTGATAAACAAATTTGAATGTGAGCTCTGCACCAAGTAGGTGGAGATGTCAAATTACAGCCAGGCAGATATTATCACCAGGCATTGCGTGTGACGGGACGGTGTAGAGGGAGTTTCACTCTGTGTCTGACCCCGGGAGTGTGTGATGGGACAGTGTAGAGGGAGTTTCACACTGTGTCTGACCCCGGGAGTGTGTGATGGGACAGTGTAGAGGGAGTTTCACTCTGTGTCTTACCCTGTGAGTGTGTGATGGGACAGTGTGGAGGGAGTTTCACTCTGTATCTGACCCCGGGAGTGTGTGATGGGACGGTGTGGAGAGAGTTTCACTCTGTGTCTGACCCCGGGAGTGTGTGATGGGACATTGTGGAGGGAGCTTCACTCTGTGTCTGACCCCGGGAGTGTGTGATGGGACAGTGTAGAGGGAGTTTCACTCTGTGTCTGACCCCGGGAGTGTGTGATGGGACAGTGTGGAGGGAGCTTCACTCTGTGTCTGACCCCGGGAGTGTGTGATCGAACAGTGTGGAGGAAGCTTCACTCTGTGTCTGACCCTGGGAGTGTGTGATGGGACAGTGTGGAGGGAGCTTCACTCTGTGTCTGACCCCGGGAGTGTGTGATCGAACAGTGTGGAGGAAGCTTCACTCTGTGTCTGACCCCGGGAGTGTGTGATGGGACGGTGTGGAGGGAGCTTCACTCTGTGTCTGACCCCGGGAGTGTGTGATGGGACAGTGTAGAGGGAGTTTCACTCTGTGTCTGACCCCGGGAGTGTGTGATGGGACAGTGTGGAGGGAGTTTCACTCTGTGTCTGACCCCGGGAGTGTGTGATGAGATGGTGTGGAGGGAACTTCACTCTGTCTGGAAATAATGGGCCTTTTCCCTTGCCCACTAATTACCTTGAGTGACAAGAAAACAGAGGAATCCGACCCCGCCATTCTCGGAAGGTAAGTATAGTATAGTGGTTAGAATAACACTCTACAGCGCCAGTGATCATGTGCTTCAATCCTACCATTGGCCCTGGTCCTGCAGCCTTCTCTCTTCCACTGTCAACAGAATCTGCCATCGTGCCATCACTGGCACACAGACCTCCATCTCCAAGGCATTCAGATTCCAGACGAGCCCCACTTTGTCTTTGTGACTGCTATTGCTGCAATAAGTTTACATTCCATCTCACACCGCCCACCCTTTCCGTTCACGGAAACGGTCAGAAAATAAAAGGAAAACAATGCGTACAACAACTTCTCAAAATAACTTATGATAAAAACAGCCCGTGTACAGAGATAATGGGTTTCAGGATGGAGATGTTTCTCTACCAAAGGAGGTGTTCAGCACTCCTTCCCTCCACTGGTCTGCAGGTCACTCTTAGGCAAGGTGGAGCACCTGATCAGGGCCACAGGAAGCCATGGGAGCAGGTGGTGGATGGTCGTACGAGCAGCTGGTGCCTATCACAAATCCTGGTTGCCAGACAATCTCTGAAGGGTATTGATAATGGCTGGGGTCACCCATCATGTAAAGACACGACCCTGAAGGGGGCAATGGCAAACCACTTCTGTAGAAAAACTTGCCAAGAACCATCATGGTCAACAGATCACGTATGACACGGACGATCAACATAGCACGTAACGATGATGCATGGTGATTTAATCCCAGTCTTTAGAAAAGCCCAGGCAATCAAGGCAGAGCATTCCAGGCCAGTTGCTGTCCGGCAGGATGTAGCAAAAGGAACGTTTCAGGCACAGCTGCACAAGCCTGATCACTGCTTACTATCATCTTGCGTGAAATGCGTCTGGTCAAATCTCAAGTCCAAAAGATATAGGAGCAGAATTAGGCCATTTGGCCCATCCAGTCTCCACCATTTCAACATGGCCGATCCATTTCCTCCTCAGCCCCTGGCTCATTCCACAGATTCACAACCCTCCCCCACCACAGGAAACATCCTCTCTACCAAGACCCTTCAACATTCGATAGGTTTCAATGAGAGTCCCCCCTCATTTTTCTGAATTCCAGTGAGTACGGGCCCAGAGACATCAAACGCTCCTCGTGTTAACCCTTTCATTCAGGGATCATTCTTGTAAACCTCCTTCGGACCATCTCCAATGTCCTTAGATAAGGGGCCCAAAACCGCTCTCAATACCCCAATGAGGCCTCACCAGTGCCCTCATAATGCCTCAATGTCACATCCTTGCTTGTACATTCTAGTCCTCTCAAAATGAACGCTGACATGACATGTGTCTTCCTCACCACTGACTCAACCTGCAAATTAGCCCCGAGGGAACCCCAAGTCCCTCCGCACCACATATTGTCGGATTTCTCTCAGGAGGACTCATTTTCTGAAGACAACATCAGGAATAATTGTTATCGGGTATGATCATGAAGAAAATGGTGACACAGTAGCAGAGAGCTGGGTACAATCGTGATGTCCAGTGATGTCTGTGCTCAGGGTCCATCCACCCCTCAACTGAGTGAGTTTCCCAGGGTTGTTCCAGATTCTTCCCATATCCCAAAGACACCGGTTGTTATGGGCCTTGTGGTAACACAGCGGTTAGCACAACACTACAGCTCAGGGCGGTCCACAGTTCAATTCCAGTGCTGTCCGAAGGAGTCTCTGAATATCCATCCCGTGGATTTTCCCCAAAGGTGCACTGTGGAGGCTAACTGGTCATTGTAAATTGTCCCGTGACAAGCTTGGGTTAATCAGGGGTGTGAGGTTACCAGGGTGGCTTGTCTTGAAGGGCTGCAAGGACCTACACCAGGCAAGGTTGATAATTATGACTTCAAATTGAGTTGGAGTGCTGTCACTTGTACTGTTAAGTGTTCTGGGGTTAGGACATACAGGAAATAACTTCAACCACCAACCTTCAGATCTGAGTATGGACTGTAGATTAAATTTGAAATTCAGCTCTGGATTCCTGGAACTGTGAATACGGCAGTTAATTGAAAAATCAGACAATGCCGATTAACATTCTAGAGTGTGGTGGTGAAGGAAATGGTTTGGAAGTTATATGCAACTCTCAGGAAGTATTGTAGATAAATTGTAAATACAGAATTGTCCTTTGATCTTTAGCATACACAATGGGTCCAACCTTCCTCTGAAAGGGTCACATTATGATGCTGGCTGTGTCTGATTTTGTTGAGCAAAAGAAAGCTCCACATCTACAAGCCTCAACTCACACTACAACAGTACATACATCCCCAGCGAATGCATCATAGATTGGAGCCCAAGGCTGTCCTGGGGCAGCGGTGCAGCCCTCCTGGCACCAACACAGCGTGTCCAGAACCTACCAAACCTAACCTGTTGCCTTTGGAATGTGGGAGGAAACCGGAGCACCCGGAGGAAACTCGCAGTCACCGGGAGATCAGAACATCTTACACACAGCGGCTGGAATTGAGCCCCGATTGCACAACTGGTGCGGAATAGTGTTTACACTAACTAACCACCACGCTACCGTGCTGCCCCAAGGTGAGAGAGCAGCAAGGCACTACTACAGGAGTAATAGCGGATGGCTCGTCTACTGCACAACTGACAATGAGGCAGGGTCAAACTAGAGGAGGGAGATGGGTTTAGCAACCAGGACCAAGAGAACAGCAACACACAACATGCTGGAGGAACTCAGCAGGTCAGACAGCATCCATGGAAATTAATAAAAGGTTGATGTTTCAGGCCCAAACCCTCCAATAGGACTGAGAAGGAAAGGGGAAAGATGCCAGAACAAGGTGGTGGGGAGACAGAGGAGGACAAGCTGGAAGGAGATGGAGGAGGCCTGGTGGGTGGGTGAAGGGGAGATGAAGTAGGAAGCTGGGAGGTGGAAAGTAGAAATTCAAAGGGCCAGAGAAGGAATCTGATAGGAGAGGAGAGTGAACTATGGGAGAAAGGGAAGGAGGGGCACCAGTGTGGGTTGATAGGCAGGTGAGGAGAAGAGGCAAGAGGCCAGAGTGGGGAATAGGAGGAGGAAAGGTGAGGAGAAATGGTTGTTCTTGCCATCAGCTTGGAGGCTACCTCGGTGGAATACGAGGGGACTCATCATGGCCGAAGATGTAGAACGACATATTGAAACGGGAACAGGGGTGGGAATTGAAATGATTGGTCACCAGGTAATACCGCTTTTGTGGATACAGCTGGGGTGCCCGACAGACAGGTCTCACGTAACAAGAAGTTGGAGCAGGAGTTGGCCATCCGGCCCATTGAGCCTGCTCCGCCATTCAATAAGATCTTGGCTGATCTGGCCATGGACTCATCTCCACTTACCTGCTTTTTTCTCCTAATCCCCCTACAATGCAAAACTCTCACCAATGTAGAGGACATATCAGGAGTGCTGGAACAAAACTACGGCACCAGCTTTTCCAGAAATACAAGCTGGATAACACCACACAGTCAGTGGAGGAACCCAAGCAAGATTAGGCAAAGTGAAATGGAGAACAGGAACCAGGGATTTGAATACCAGAGTTATAGGAAAAGGTTGAATAGGTTAGGACCCTATCAAATTTCCCCTCATCCTCCTATGCTCCAGGGAACAGGGATAAGGCAAAATTATGAGGGGTATAGATAAGGTAAATGCCAGCAGGCTTTTTGCACTGAGGTTGGGTGAGACTAGGACTGGAGGTCATGGGTTAAGGGTGAAAGGGGAACGTCTTCACCTGGCTAGTGGTGAGTGTGGAATGAGCTGCCAGTGGAGGTGATGCATGCGGGTTTGACTTCAACATGGATGGGAGAGGAATGAAAGACCATGGGCCGGGTGCAGATCAATGGGACTCGGGAGATTACTAAATTGGGATGGGCTAGATGGGGGGCGGGGGAGGGCCTGTTTCTAGGAGAACAAAAAACAGAGGGAAAATTCCATTACTCATCACCAGCCACATTGCTTGCGGCTGAATGCAGAGTCGTGGATGCCGCCTCGTAAAGTGACATGAGAAGGAAACCTGAGAACTCAAGCTGCTTCCAAAATTATCTTGGCTGGAGTCTCACTCTCTAACCTCATCAAAACTGTCGATTTCAAACCCGGCACCGACAGCTCCCAGAAACCTTTCCTGCTTAGCAGGTTTAACAGGGCCTATCCCACTCCAGAATACTGAATACCGTCCTTGTTTTCCTCCTGACTATCTACCAAAGGTGCCAGCTAATCCAGACAAGCAAAAAAAAAATCTCTCGAGTGAGCCCGAACTCAAATCTATTTACCACAGGTACATTGAAACAGACAGCAGCACAGCTGAGGCACTAACCGTTCGGGGTTCGGAATTCAAACACTCCTCCCTGCAAATACGTGGGTTTACTCCTGGCACTCTGGTTTCCTCCCACAGCAAGTTATTTTATTTAGCGATACTGCACGGAATAGGCCATTCTCGTTCTTTCGAGCTACACCACCCAGCAATCTCCAATTCAACCTAGCCTACTTACCGGACAACTTACAAAGGCCAATTAAACTATAAATCGGTTATCGTAAAATGTCCTGCATCTAGGCCAAGTTAAATCAGCGGCGGTGCAGTTCAAAGGGCCAGAAGAGACGATTCCATGCTGTATCTTTAAATAAAATTAAAATACCCTCCCTCCTACCCACACAGGAAGCCCTCCAACCCCAGGATAGTCCATCTTCTGATATTATACTGCTCGGGGACCACATCAGCACCATCGTCAGTCCTCAGAGTTTCTGAAACTAGGAGGTATACAGCAAGGGTTAAAGCTGGGGTTCCCCTCGTGTTTATGTCTCCAGCATTCCAGGAGTGGTGCTTTCCTAGAAAAAAAAACTATTGTGGCGCCCCATTTCCTGGCGCATCCGAACCGACTCACAATTAGATAGCCTACGGGGATTTGCGAGCACAGAGCTTTGGAGCCTCTGCGCCATGGGGGGCCGGTTGACAGAGGCTTAAAAGTGAGGCTGAAGTTTTCGAATAAAGTTTTTTCCTTCGACTGGAGTTACCGACTCCGTGTCGTAATTTTAGCGCTGCGTGTAGCACACCGCTACACTATCATGATTTTGTGTAACGTAGAACCATAGAACTTTACAGCACAGAAACAGGCCTTTTGGCCCTTCTTGGCTGTGCTGAACCATTTTTCTGCCTAGTCCCACTGACCTGCACCTGGCCCATATCCCTCCATACACCTCTCCTCCATGTACCTGTCTAAGTTTTCCTTTAATGTTAAAAGTGAGCCCACATTTACCACTTCATCTGGCAGCTCATTCCACACTCCCACCACTCTGTGTGAAGAACCCCTCCCCCCCCACAATGTTCCGTTTAAACTTTCCCCCCTTCACCCTTAACCCATGACCTCTGGTTTTTTTTCTCCCCTAGCCTCAGTGGAAAAAGCCTGCTTGCATTCACTATCTACACCCAGCATAATTTTATACACCTCTATCAAGTCTCCCCTCATTCTTCTAAGCTCCAGGGAATAAAGTCCTGACCTATTCAACCTTTCTCTGTAACTCAGTTTCTCAGGTCCCGGCAACATCCTTGTAAACCTTCTCTGCACTCTTTCAACCTTATTACTACCCTTCCTGTAATTCGATGACCAATAACCCCCGAGTCTAATCTCGGGGCAGTTTACAAAGACCTGTGAGACAGAACCCCCTACGAGCGGGAAACGAAGGAACGTAACCGTGATTGGAGAGCATTTTGGGAGGTGCATAGTGAAAGCCAGGCCATCTTAAATTTTTTGGTATTTGGAGCTTGGAAAGGTGGCCCCAGAAGTTTTGTAGACCCAGGAGTTTCTTCCAGATCTTTCATGAAAAAGCTTTTTCTAGGTGGCCGGGGTTCTGTTGGAGTCATGATCTACAGTCAAACTGCGGGGTTTTGTACTGACCAAGCTGCCCGGCACTTGGATATCTCCGGGAGCAGCCTGGAAGGTGCTTGCCTTCAGGCTGGGTGATGGCCCTGCGGATAACCCGGTCCCTAGGCAGCTTCAGCAACTAGAACGTCATAGGTGACTGGAACATCAAGACAGGAGGCGGAGGCTGCTGCTGTCCGAAGGAGGGCCCAGCACTCACACAATAGTTCTGTCTCTCAACGGAGGGTCAGAGTTGGGGGGTGGGGGGCTTGGAGAAGTGTCACAGAAAATTGTAATATCGGAACAGTGAGCTGCTCTCTTAATTTCCAGGAGCGACCTCTCTCACTCGATGGAGAGAGGGAGCCTGTCTGGGATACTGAAGTGCTGGGATGGGACTCTGCATCAAGGGGACTTTTACTCAGTGTGGTTGGGGGGTTTAGGTGCGTTGAGGGGGGAGGGTCGATGCTTCTGCTCCTGGTTGTGAATGGAGGGGAAAGGAGGTCCGTCATAGTTCTGATATTTCTATCATTCACTCTTTCGGGTTTCTTGTCTCATGGACATCTCCGTGAAGAGGAAGAATTTCAGGCTGTACGCATTCTCTGGTACTAAATCGCACCATTTTCAGGATTTCTCCTCAGTTGTGCAACATCCAGGGGATTCTAAAACAGCGAGCGGCCTGATGCGACGCTTCTAACCAGAAGACACTCACGAGAACCAGTCAGCTCTCAGGCTCTGGGAAGCCGAGTGTTAAAGCCGATAAATGGAAAACCGGGAAATGGTCAAGCCAGCTGGGACCTCACTGCACGCAGGCTCCAGAGGGTGAACTGGACAGGGTAGATGTCCAGGTGTTCAAACGATCGGAAGAAAGCCAAATGGGAAACACGGTAACAGGGCAAGGAGACGAGGTGCACAAGCACTGCTACTTGCTGAGCATGGGGAATATCTGCCGCTCTGTCCTGGAGAGCTAGGGTCACAGAAATAACCGTTTAGCCAAATCGCCCAACACCATTACTTCCATAGCCTGGAAGGAGGGGAGTGTGTCTGAGTCAGCATCAGGTTAATAGCAGCAGCATAGGTAGTGAAATGTTGTCTTTGTGGCAGAACATAGTAATAAACAAAAACAATACATTTTAAAAATATGTATAAATAAAAAGTGCAAAAAAAAAGAGGGAAAAAATGAGGTAGTGTTCACGGATTCACCGCTCATTCAGAAATCTGATGGTGGAGGGGAAGAAGGTGAGAGAGTCTCCAGGCTCCTGATGAGAAAGGGAACGTCTCAGGTAGTGAGGGTCCATATGATGGACGCTGCCTTTTTGAGGCATCGCCTGTTGAAGATGTCCTCGGTGCTTTGGAGGCTAGTGCCGCTGATGGAGCTGGCAGAGTTTACAACTTTCTGATCCTGCGCAGGTGGCCCCTCCACACCAGACAGTGATGCAGTCTGCTACGACTCAAGATAAGGATCGAACCACTGACAGCACGTCTAGCTGACCTGCTGCCTTTCAACTCGTTTTAGTCCCAGGGCATGCATGCATGCATACGTGCGCTGGTGTGCGCGCACACGCGTTCTCCTGTGACCCCATGTGCAAAAGACGTGCCGGTTTGCGAGTTCACGGCTGGCTTCTGCAAGTTGCCCCTAGTCTACTGGAAAGAGGTCGGACTGAGTGAGAGAAAGCTGATCAGAATGTGGGGAAAAGTAGTTTCCAGAGGGGAACAGATTAGCAGGGAATTGGATTGATCCGTAAACTAGCAGATGGGACAGAATTTCTTCCTCCCACATTGTCAGAAACGTGGACCCCGGGCAAAGGTTGGAGATCTTGTTTCTTGTTAAATTTAGAGTAACTGGCCTTTCTGGCCCAATTAGCCAACTAACCTGTACATCTTTGTAATGTGGAAGGAAAACAGAGCACCAGAGAGACACGTGGTCACAGAGAGAAAGCAGACTCCTCACAAACAGCAGCACTCTGGTGCCACAGTGTTATGCTAACTGCTTGGCTACTGTGCTCATTTATTGATCTGTACTCGAGGCTGAAAGACATTGAAGTCTGAGCTGCAAGAGGTTGGAGAGTTTGTTTTTAGAGATACAGCAAAGAACAGGTCCAACAACCCACCGATTTAACCCTAGCCTAATCAGAGGATAATTTACAATGAGTAATTAACCTACTAAGGCACGGCTTCAGAGCTGTGTCTGCAGAACTGGGCCCCACAGGGGACTGTATTGGCATTACTTTGCATACTTCTGACTTTAGATACAGCACTGAGTCATGGCACCTGTAGAAATTCCCCGATTCAATAATAGTTGGGTGTATAAAGAGAGGACGGGAGGATGAATGAGGTCCTGGTGGAGGACTTTGTCTTACTGATGTTGAGCTGCAGATGATTCAGAGACGGTGATGGACTTTAGGAAGACTGAATCTGCACTGTGCACTGCTCCTGGTTACTAGTGATGAGGACCCAAGAGCACGTGGATGACAGTTTTGAGTGGAGCAACTGCACAGAGGCTGTGCCCAAGGAGGACCAGAGTCACCTCGACTTCCTGAGGATTGTGTAGGCCTCTTTTTCACGTGTTCAACCAGTACAATCTGCGATGTGGTGTGTGCTGGGGCAATGGCATCAACACGGGTGATGCCAACGGGTTCAATAAACTGATTAGAGAGGCCGGCTCTGTTATAGGAGTCAAACTGGACACACTGGAGGCTGTGGTAGGACAAAGGACCCTCGGGAAAACCCTGGCAATTCTGGACAATGTTTCTCACCCTCTGCATACCACCTTGGCTGAACAGAGGAGCATTTCAGTAATATAACTGCGCTGCTCCAAAGAGCACGATGTGAGGTCATTCATTCCCTCGGCCATTAGGCCCTATAATGAGTCACCCTATAACCGAGGAAGTGACAACCCTACCCTCCTCCTGTTAGGTTGTTTGAGATTATTTATTCTTTCTTCTCTTCTAATGTTTGCCTATCTGAGCATGTGCTGTGACTGCGACACCCATTTCCTTTGGGATCAATGAAGCATCCCACTAACCGGCAGACCTTTGACTGTGGGAGGAAACCGGAGAGCCCGGAAGAGACCTGTGCACACACTCAGGAAGAAGATGCAGGAAAAGGCAGAGGTCAGGGCTGGGTGCTCACCAAACAGCAGGTTCATCTCACCAACAGACAATGAATTAGATTCCAATCTAAATCCGTTGCAGCAGGGACATCTTGCTTAACAATGAGCAAACAGAGGTGGTTCCAAATGTACCCTGAGTGAGTCTGTGACTGTAAACAGAAATGGGGAATAGCACGAACAATGCAGGGAGTCTGCTGTATAAACAGAAGCCAGGCTGAGAAATCAAAGCAGCACCATATTTATTTAGAGATACAGCACAGAACAGGCTCTACCGGCCTGCCCAGCAACCCACCAATTTAACCCCAGCCTAATCACAGGACAGTTTACCGATTAACCGGTACATCTTTGGCCTGCGGGAGGAGGACACGCACACTCCTCACAGACAATATAAATTGGGGTGGGTGACAAGGAGCTAGCTGGCCTGCACCCCCTCAACTGTCAGGCAAAGCACTACACCCTGTGTGTTCCCCTGGTTCTCCCCTATACCTCCAATATCGTCCTCTGAACAGCTTGTCCAATCCTGAGGAGTGTGATATACTACAGTTCGTATTAAGACCCCAAGACATTTGGCTCATCAAGTCTGCTCTGCCATTCCATCATGGCCAATTTACTGTCCCTCTAAACCCCATATTCCTGCCTTCTCCCCTTACTAATCAATTGCACTTTGAGGCTGTGCCCTCTGGCTCTGGACTTCCCCGCCCTCTCCACTTCCACTCTATCTAGGCCTTTCAATATTCCATAGGTTTCAACGAGATCCCCCTTCATCTAACTTCCAGCAAGTATAGAAACAATTCCTCGTTTCCACGCTCCTTCTCAAACTTCCTCTGGACCATCTTCAATGCCAGCACACTTGCTTTAACCCAGTGCCTTATAAAGCCTTACTTTTAATATTCTCATCCTCTTGAAATGAAAGCTAACATTGCATTTGCCTTCCTCACCAACGACTCTACCTGCAAGTTTAACCAACCCTTAGGGAACCCTGTGCGAGGACTCCCAAGTCCCTTGCTACTGACACCAGCAAACAATATCAGAAGAGTATTGATAATGGCTGGGGTTACTCATCTTGTACAGACACTGCCCAGGCGAAGGCAAATTGCTTCTTAGAAAAATTTGCTAAGAACAAACGTGCCAGGACTTGAGAAACTGAGTTACCAAGAAAGGGTGAATAGGTTAGGACTTTATTCCCTGGAGCATAGAAGAATGAGGGGAGACATGATAGAGGTATATAAAATTATGATGGGTATAGATAGACTGAATTCAAGCAGGCCTTTTCCAGAGGCTAGGGGAGAAAAAAAGGACATGGGTTAAGGGTGAAGGGGGAAAAGTTTAAGGGAACATTAGGGGGGCTTCTTCACACAGAGAGTGGTGGGAGCGTGTGGAATGAGCTGCCAGATGAAGTGGTAAATGCGGGCTCACTTTTAACATTTAAGGAAATCTTGGACAGGTACATGGATGAGAGGTGTATGGAGGGATATGGTCCAGGTGCAGGTCAGTGGGACTAGGCAGAAAAATGGTTCGGCACAGTCAACAAAGGCCTGTTTCTGTGCTGTAATGTTCTATGGTTCTAAGGTCATTTTACCATGGCTGCCCACGTCAAATGACATGGCACGCAATGATGTCATACAACTTGGCACATGATAATGATGTCATATGACAGATATAGAGAAAACTGTTTAAGCAGCTTCTTCCCCTCTACCATCAATTTCTGAATGGTCCAGGAACACTACCTCTATTTTTCTTTAAAAACTTAGTTTGATAACTCATGGCAATTATATGCCTTTGTAATTCTGCCACAAAAACTATTTTTTTTGAAGTGATACACCATGGTAACAGGTCCTACCGGTCCCCATTACACCCATCTGTGCAATTTAACCCACAAATGGAAAGTGGGAGGAAACCACAGGACCTGGAGGAAACCCGCGTGGTCACACGGAGGGCATTCAAACACCTTACGGGGTTCAGCCCTGACCGCTGGCGCAGTGCAGCGTTATGCTGACCACTACACCGCTGTGCTCTCACAGCGAGGGAGTGTGTACCTCCTTCCCGTGACTGTGAGAGTTTCCTCCAGGGGCTCTGGTTTCCTCCCACGGTCCAAAGGTCAACTGGTCATTGTAAATTGTCCTGTGATTAGGCTCGGGCTAAACCGGCGGGTCGCTGGGTGGTGTGGCTTGAAGGGCCTATTCTGGGCTGTCTCTCTAAGTCAATTTAGAAGATTTACTGGTTACATGTAACATCGAAACAAACAGTGAAACGCATCACCTGCGTCGCGGGCAAGTGTCGCCGCTCTTCCATAGCGAGCCCGCAACCTAAACGTACGACTTTGGACTGTGGGCGGAAACTGGAGCACCCGGAGGAAACCCACGCAGTCAAAGAGAGAACGCACAAAGCTTTTGACTGATAGTGGGAGAAATTGCAACCCTATCTTACAACAGGTGCTCGATACTAACCACGCCACTGTGTCGCCCGAGTGGCGAAGTGCAATTCTTCCAATGAGCTCCACAGCGTAAAGGAATTCAGTTACAGCCACTCTGCTTTCTCGCAGTTCTTGGTTCTTTGGCCAGCTCATGGATTTTCATCCTCACTGAGAAGCTGACTAACTAAGCACTTGGATCCCCTCACACAGATGGCCTTACCTGTCCGTAGACGTCCTTGTCAGCATTAGACGGCGCCGTGAACCGGCTGTGCGACATGTACTGCGGGTAGTCGTTTCGCTCCGCCATTGGGACATACGACCCTCTGGAACCAAGCAATTCAAACTGCCTCCGAGTCCTGTGTCGTTGCAAGCAGAAGATCTGAAAGAAGAACAGGCGGACGTGAGGAGGAGTCGCCGTTCAACCCGCTCGACGTTGAAGCTTCTGGCTGAGCTTTGAGCTCAGCACCACCTCCCAGGATGATACCCTCACAAACACCGGAGATTCTGGAAATCCAGAGCAACACACACACAAAAACACTGGAGGAACTCAGCTGGCCAGGCAGCCATCTATGAGAATAAATAAACGTCAATGTTTCAGGCAAAGACCCTTCAGTAGGAATGAAAAGGAGGGGCCAGGTCGGAATAAGAAGGTGGCTGAGGGGAAGGAATACAAGCTGGCAGGTGATAGGTACGACGAGGAGAGGTGAAAGGTTGGGGGGTGTGAAGTAAGAACTGGGAGGTGCTAGGTGGGGGAAGAGGGATGAAGTAAGAAGCTGGGTGGTGATAGGTGGGGGAAGAGGGATGAAGTAAGAAGCTGGGTGGTGATAGGTGGGGGAAGAGGGATGAAGTAAGAAGCTGGGTGGTGATAGGTGGGGGAAGAGGGATGAAGTAAGAAGCTGGGTGGTGATAGGTGGGGAAGAGGGATGAAGTAAGAAGCTGGATGTTGATAGGTGGGGGAAGAGGGATGAAGTAAGAACTGGGAGGTGCTAGGTGGGGGAAGAGGGATGAAGTAAGGAGCTGGGTGGTGATAGGTGGGGGAAGAGGGATGAAGTAAGAACTGGGAGGTGATAGGTGGGGGGAAGAGGGATGAAGAAAGAACTGGGAGGTGATAGGTGGGGGAAGAGGGATGAAGTAAGGAGCTGGGAGGTGCTAGGTGGGGGAAGAGGGATGAAGTAAGAACTGGGAGGTGCTAGGTGGGGGAAGAGGGATGAAGTAAGAACTGGGAGGTGATAGGTGGGGGAAGAGGGATGAAGTAAGAAGCTGGGTGGTGATAGGTGGGGGAAGAGGGATGAAGTAAGAAGCTGGGAGGTGATAGGTGGGGGAAGAGGGATGAAGTAAGGAGCTGGGAGGTGATAGGTGGGGGAAGAGGGATGAAGTAAGGAGCTGGGAGGTGATAGGTGGGGGAAGAGGGATGAAGTAAGAAGCTGGGAGGTGATAGGTGGGGGAAGAGGGATGAAGTAAGGAGCTGGGAGGTGATAGGTGGGGGAAGAGGGATGAAGTAAGAAGCTGGGAGGTGATAGGTGGGGGAAGAGGGATGAAGTAAGAAGCTGGGAGGTGATAGGTGGGGGAAGAGGGATGAAGTAAGAAGCTGGGAGGTGATAGGTGGGGGAAGAGGGATGAAGTAAGAAGCTGGGAGGTGATAGGTGGGGGAAGAGGGATGAAGTAAGAAGCTGGGAGGTGATAGGTGGGGGAAGAGGGATGAAGTAAGAAGCTGGGAGGTGATAGGTGGGGGAAGAGGGATGAAGTAAGAAGCTGGGAGGTGATAGGTGGGGGAAGAGGGATGAAGTAAGAAGCTGGGAGGTGATAGGTGGGGGAAGAGGGATGAAGTAAGAAGCTGGGAGGTGATAGGTGGGGGAAGAGGGATGAAGTAAGAAGCTGGGAGGTGATAGGTGGGGGAAGAGGGATGAAGTAAGAAGCTGGGAGGTGATAGGTGGGCGAGGTACGGGGCAGAAGGAGAGATCTGAGAGAAGAGCAATGAAGGACAGCACCAGCGCGAGGTGATGGACAGGTGAGGGGAAGGGAAGGGCCAAAAGAAGAGCCAGAATGAGGAATTGAAAGAGAGGGAGAGAGGGAGGGGAAAGGGGAGGAACAAATCACTGGGTGTTGGAGAAAGCAATATTCGTGCCGTCAGATTGGAGGCTAACCAGATGGAATGACCTTCCCACATAACTTGCTCCCGTGAAGGCAAAAAAAAACCCATTTATCTCCATTTTGAATGATAATGATCAGTGTAGAGAATTCCAAAATTTCACAACCCAATTGAAGAACTCTCTCATTTCACTCCTCATCATACTGGCCCTGCTTCTAAACTACTTAGAGAGGAACACAGATATAACCGGTCTTCCCCTCCAGGAGATCCTGTATTCAATACTTGAGACAGTTCTGATCAATGCAGAAAAACACAAGAGATTCTGCAGATGCTGAAAATCCAGGGCAACACACAAAATACTGAGGGATCTCGGAGTCTCCAACACACAAAATGCTGAGGGAACTCGGCGTCTCTAACACACAAAATATTGAGGGAACTCGGCGTCTCTAACACACAAAATATTGAGGGAACTCGGCGACTCTAACACACAAAATGCTGAGAGAACTCGGCGTCTTAACACACAAAATACTGAGGGAACTCGGCGTCTCTAACACACAAAATATTGAGGGAACCTGGTGTCTTAACACACAAAATACTGAGGGAACTCGGCGTCTCTAACACACAAAATACTGAGGGAACCGGGCGTCTCTAACACACAAAATACTGAGGGAACTCGGCGTCTCTAACACACAAAATACTGAGGGATCTCGGCGTCTCTAACACACAAAATACTGAGGGAACTCGGCGTCTCTAACACACAAAATACTGAGGGATCTCGGCGTCTCTAACACACAAAATACTGAGGGAACTCGGCGTCTCTAACACACAAAATACTGAGGGAACTCGGCGTCTCTAACACACAAAATACTGAGGGAACTCGGCGTCTCTAACACACAAAATACTGAGGGAACTCGGCGTCTCTAACACACAAAATACTGAGGGAACTCGGCGTCTCTAACACACAAAATACTGAGGGAACTCGGCGTCTCTAACACACAAAATACTGAGGGAACTCGGCGTCTCTAACACACAAAATACTGAGGGAACTCGGCGTCTCTAACACACAAAATACTGAGGGAACTCGGCGTCTCGAACACACAAAATACTGAGGGAACTCGGCGTCTCGAACACACAAAATACTGAGGGAACTCGGCGTCTCTAACACACAAAATACTGAGGGAACTCGGCGTCTCTAACACACAAAATATTGAGGGAACCCGGCGTCTTAACACACAAAATATTGAGGGAACCCGGCGTCTCTAACACACAAAATACTGAGAGAACTCGGCGTCTCTAACACACAAAATATTGAGGGAACCCGGCGTCTCTAACACACAAAATGTTGAGGGAACTCGGCGTCTCTAACACACAAAATACTGAGGGAACTCGGCAGGTCAGGCAGCATCTACGGAAGGAATGAAGAGTTGACATTTTGGGTGGAGACCATTCACCAGGACTGTCTCATTATACCAATGCATCTCATTATTGTGCCACTCACCGAATTAAACAGCTCGTAATTATTGGTGGTGTGAGATTGTTCAGTCACATGGAGCCCCAGCTTGCCAACCAACTGTCTTTACACGGTTTATGCCTTGAAGAACACCGCCACGGTAGAGTAGCGCTAGGTGCGGTGCCATTACAGCTCAGGGTGGCGTTCAATCCCTTCACCCTGCGCGAGGCGTCTCTGTACGTCCTCCCGGGGAATGCGAGGGCTTTCCCACAGTCCAAACAGGTATTGGACAGTTCATTGGTCAGTGAATTGCCCTGTGATTAGGTTCGGGTTAAATCGGTGTTGGAACGGCCTACTCTGCACCAGATTTCTAAGTAAATAGATGCTTGTGTGGGACACTCGTGTAACTGGTTTCCAGTTGTGAATACGGTAATTTCCCCATTACAGAGCTTGCAGTGGAATTACACGCAACAGAACGGCACAGTTAAGGAGCTTTGGCCCACAACATTGTACTGACCCTTTAACCTAGTCCAAGATCAACCTAACCCTCCCCTCCTACCTATCCCTCCACTTCTCATTCTGCCACAGGCCTATCTAGAAAACCCTGAAACATCCCTAATGTACCAGCCCAGAGAGGGCATTCCATGCACCCACCCCTCCCGACACCTTAGTTATGCACCTTATCAGCCGTTTCCATCCCGGGGAAAGCTCTGGATGAGCCACTCATTATCTTGTACACTCCCATCTTCATTTGCTCCAAAGAGAAAAGCCTGAGTTTTCTCAGCCTCTCCTCATTTTGGTTCTTGCTGAATTGGTTTCAAACCCCAGCCCACCACACACCCACATTCCCCCCTCACAGGGCCTCGCCTGTCACCTGCCAGTTTTCACTCCTTCCCCTCAGCCCACCATGTAACGGCTTCTTCCCCCCTTTCCTCTTCAGTGCCGATGAAGGTCCTCATTGCTTATTGCTGCCGAGTTCCTCCAGCACTGTGTGTGTTGCTCTGGATTTCCACCATCTACAGAACCTGACGTGGTGGGTCAAGGTTGAGAAATTTCCACCTTGAGGTCAAACTCAGATTGGAAGAGCAACACCTGTTCCTTCTGGGTGTGTAGTGTAGGCCTCCGTTAGTCACGCTAGACCATGGATTTGCACCTTGGAAAGTTTCCAGGGCGCAGGCCTGGGCAAGTTTTTTTGTGTTTTTTTTTTAAATGGAAGACTGGCAGTTGCCCGAGCTGCAAGTCTCCCCTCTCCACGCCACTGTTGTCGTCCAAGGGAAGGGCACTAGGACCCATACAGCTTGGCACCGGTGTCGTCGCAGAACAATGTGTGGTTAAGCGCCTCGCTCAAGGACACACACGCAGCCTCAGCCAAGGCTCGAACTTGCGACCTTCAGATCACTAGAAGAAAGCCTTAACCACTTGGCCACGCACCAACATCCTTCCGGGTAGCTCCAACCCGATAGCACAAACATAGATTTCCAGTAATTACTCCCCACTTTCCTCCTCCTTTCTTTTCCCATTCTAGTTCCCCTCTTACCTCTCTTCACTTGCATCACTTCCCCTTCACCTGGTCTCACCTGTCACCTTGTACTCCTTCCTGTCCCCTACCTTTTTAATTCTGGCTTCTGGCCCCTTCCTTTCCAGTCCTGATGAAAAGTCTTATCCCAAAACAGCAACTACTTATTCCCCTCCGTAGATGCTGCCCGACCTGCTGAGTTCTGCCAGCATTTTGTGTGTTGTACAAAACTTCCAACATCTGCAGAATCCCTTGTGCTCATGTTTGACATTGGGATATTGTTTAATCAAACAGTGGAGGAGGAGAAGATGGTGGCGCGAAACAGCACGCGCGGCCTCTCTGGAGAATGATGTCTGTTACTTGTTAAGTAGGGATCCGTGCACAACCCTGATTTGATGGAGACAGACGTGAGAGCGTGGAGGAACTTCTGAAATGCCTGTTTTGCTGCCGCTGCTACTGTGCGGTCTGGAATCTCGGGAGGAGAAGGCCTCCGAGACCTCGGCTTTGCTTGTTTCGGTGGCCGGGACGAGGTCGAAGGCGCTCGGCGGAGGATGGCGCTCGGGAGGTCATATTGGAGGGGCTGGTTGGATGCTCGAAGTTTTCGGACGGACTTAGAGTCTGCTGTCGTTGGGTGCTTCTGAGGCATCAGTTTGTCGGTGCCTGGGAGTTTATGGCAGGGAGAGTTTCTCCCTTTTGCTGCCTGATATCGGACTATTGGAGTCGGTCGGGAATTGAGACTTTTTTTTAAACCGTGCCCATGGTCTGCTTTTATCAAATTACAGTATCACTTTGCACTGCTGTAACTATATGCTATAATTATGTGTCTTTGTCAGTGAGAGTCTGGTTTGTCCTTTTTTTTTGTGATATCACTCCGGAGGAACATTGTATCATTTCTTAACACATGCATGCATTTCTAAACGACAATAAACGAGGACCGAGTGCCCTCAATCTAAAAAAAATGCAGGTATGACCGCAGTTCCAGGATTTCAAAGGACAACAGTGTGACTTACGTCACCAAATATCCACGTTTCAGTTTCAGATTCCAGAATTTTAAAGAAGGATAAAGTTACCGGATTGCTGTAACTTGGCAGAAGCCTCAAACTTTTTGGTTTATTATACAAATTCCAAGCTTTAACAAACAAAAAGCTTGTAGAGATCTGTAAAGCAGGAAATGCTGGAAAGCCTCAGTAGTTCAGGCAGCATTTCTGGAGGGAGAAAGTGGACCCAGATACGACAAACGATCCCAGTCTCCACTGGATAAAACTTAGGAGATAGGGTTTAAATGAGGTCCCCCCTCATTCTTATCAATTCCAGTGAGTACAGATCCAGAGCCACCAATCAATCCAGATACGATAACCCTTTCATTCCCAGAATCGTTGTTCTGAACCCTCTCCAACATCACCATAACATTTCTTAGAGAAGGGGCCCCAAAACATTCCAAGTGAGGACTCACTGCTGCCTTATAAAGCCTCAACATTACATCCTGTCTCTTGCGTTCTAGCCCTCTCAAAATGAATGAATGCCAACATTGCATTTGCCTTCCTCACCACAGACTGAACCTGCAAATTAACCGTGAGGGAATCCTGCACAAGTCCCTTTGCAGATGCTTTCAATTCCTCCTCATTTAGAAATTACTCCGTGCTTTTATTCCTTGTACCAAAGTGCACGACCATACACTTCCACCACTTCTTTGCCCGCTCTCCTCGCCTGTCCAAATCCTCTACCTGCCCCTCCACCCATCTTCATACCGTTCCCAAACTTGGTCACAAAGCCATCAATTCAGTCGTCCAACTCATTGACGTGGAATGGGAGAAGCACTGGCCCCAGCCGCAACTCCTGTGGATCACCCACTAGTCACGGGCAGCTAACTAGTACACCAGCTGCCCATACGGCCACCAGCATCCACCACCTACTCCCATGGCTTCATTGGGCCCTGATCAGGGGTGGGGTTGCTAAGCAAGTACTACACCTTGCCCAGGGGTGACCTGCAGTCCAGCAGAGGGAAGGAGAGTAGAGAGCCACCTCCACCCTGTCACCCGGGTATCTAAGTACATGTGGCAATTTTTAAAATGACGCAAGAAGCAGCAGTCTCAGTCCCAACACAGACCCCCGTGGACCACCAGTCACCAAGAGTCAACCCAAAGAGGTTCCCTTTATTCCCACTCTACCTCCATGCTAGTACCTTCACACACAAAATGCTGGTGGAACACAGCAGGCCAGGCAGCATCTATAAGGAGAAGCACTGTCGACGTTTCAGGCCGAGACCCTTCGTCAGGACAAACTGAAAGGAGAGATACTAAGAGATTTGAAAGTAGTGGGGGGGAGGGGGAAATCCATTTATAGGAGAAGACCGGAGGGGGAGGGATGAAGCTAAGAGCTGGAAGGGTGATTGGCAAAAGTGATACAGAGCTGGAGAAGAGAAAGGGTCATGGGATGGGAGGCCTCGGGAGAAAGAAAGGGGGAGGGGAGCACCACCGGGAGATGGAGAACAGGTAAAGAGTGAAGGGCAGAGAATGAACAAAAACGGGAGGGGGGAAATAAATAAATCACTGATGGGGTAAGAAAGGGAGCAGGGGCATTAACAGAAGTTAGAGAAGCCCGAAACATCGACAGTGCTTCTCCCTATAGATGCTGCCTGGCCTGCTGCGTTCCACCAGCATTTTGTGTGTGTTGCTTGAATTTCCAGCATCTGCAGATTTCCTCATGTTTGCTTTTTAAACACACTGGTAGCTTTCCTGGAATACCATGCGCTCTTATCTTGTTAAGCAGCTTCACTTTCAGAGCCATAAATGCATGGGTTCCCCCCCCCCCCCCCCCCAAGTGATCTAGTTTCCCCCCACAGTCCAAAGACGTACCAGGCCCGTTAACTGGCCGTTGTAAACTGTCCCGTAATTAAGTCAGGGTTAACGGGGGTTGTTGGGCTGCATTGATCAAAAGGCCGACTGTGATGCATCTCTAGATAAATCCCAGTGGGTCAGTCTGTGGAGAGGAATAAACAATCGCTGTTTGGGCAGACACTGTTTAACCCCTCTCCATAGATGCTGCCCGAATTGCTGAGCTCCTCCAGCATTTTGTGAATGAGCTTTCTGAACTGTGGAGCTTCCAATATCTCCTGCTTTTCCTTCAGGACTGATACTTCACAAAAAAACACAACACCTTCTGGTCACCTTTGAATTTAACATAGTTTCACCAGTTGCCCTTGGAAAGATTTGTTTGGCAGGCAGTTACGCTGTGTGACTTTGCGGTGAGGGGAGGGCCAAGCAAAGAGCACGGACACTTACCAAGAAGAAGAGGGCAAGCAGGATGATGAAGAGGATAATGCAAACGAGGACCAGGAGAGCGATACCCCATCCAGGCACCAAGGGCGGCTGCTCTACAGTCGGCTCTCTTGTGGGGCTGATCTCCGTCACTGAACAGCAAAATTAAAAATAATTACCGAAGGCACCTTTCCTCTGGACAACACAAGCGGAACTGACACCGAAACAGGCAGCCGGCATGATGGAGAAAGAGGCTATTTGGCCCAGAGTCTATACTCACTCTGAACAATCACCCTCCCCCTTACATTTCCTTGCAATCATTCCACAACACTTTCATTAAATTACAGGGCCCAAAGCTGTTTGTTCCTCTCCATAGATGCTGCCTAACCTGCTGAATTCCCTCAGAATTTCCTGTGCTTGGCATTAAATCACTATCCCCCCCCCCCCCTCCAGTACACTCAGACCCCTTCATTAGAAGACACTCAGCAGCCAGCAAAGGGAGGACGGTCCATAGTTCCCACAAATTGATGAGATTGTTCATAAGGTTCACATTGGAACTCAAGGAATGTATTCAAGAGACGGGAGATAATACTGCAGCTCTGCAAAACCCTGATTAGACCTCTCTTGGATACTGTGTTCAGCTCTGGTTGCCTCATTATAGGAAGCTTTAGAGAGGGTGCAGAAGAAATTTAACAGATTGCTGCCTGGATTAGAGAGCATGCCCTGTGAGGCTAGGTTGAGTGAGCTAGGGATTTTCTCCTTGGAGCGAGGGAGGATGAGAGGCGACTTGATAGAGGTGTACAAGACAACAAGAGGCACTTCTCCGGGGCAGAAATCGCTAATCTGAGGGGCGTAACATTACGGCAACTTGAGGGTTGGAGGAAGGTTTGGGGGGTGTAAATGTCAGAGGGTCTTTTTATTATTAGCAGAGTGGTGGGTGCATGGAACGTACTGCCAGTAGCAGGTGATAGAGGCTGATACACCAGGGACATTCAGATAGGCACATGGATGATATGGAGGGCAAGTGGAAGGAGAGGGTTAGATTGATCTTAGAGTAGGTTAAAAGGTCAGTACAAGACTGTGGGCTGAAGGGCCTGTACTGTGCTGGAATGCTTGTGTTCCGTGGCCACTGGAAGAAAGTGACTAAAGCACTGGCAGTACCGAGATCAGAATTGTGCCCGGGTAGCAGAGCCGAGACACACAACAATTACTGCACGGAAACAGGCCATTTTTCCCCGAACGCAGGGGATCCCTCCTGCATTCCAAGCGTGCACGAGTCGGGGTTAAGAAGCTGCTGGCATGCTTTGCTGGTGCCGGGAGTGGAGTCACACCAAGGGCGTGTTTACGTGTGACAAATAACGCTAGCGTATCACGCGCAGTTCCGGCCGCCTTGCTACAGGGAGCAAGTGAGGGCACAGCAAAGAGTCCCATGGAAGTTACCGGGACCAGAGGGTTTGAGGTACGAGGAGAGATTGGACAGGCTTGGAATATTTCCTTGGAGTGGGATATATTAAAAGGGGCTGCCTTTCTCCTGGGGCAGGAGTGACTAAAACCAGACAGCCTGTGTTTAAAGCGAGGGGTGAAAGTAGAGTGACACTTGCAGGCTGCCCCCTCTACCTCCTTCGGTTGTGCCAACTGTTGCTGCAAAAGACACGTTTCATTGTGCGTTTAGATGCCGACAAAGGTTAAACAAATTAATCTTAAAACTAAATAGACATCATAGTTCTACAGGAAATTACCTCAGTGCCTTAGCCAGCCACTCACTTCACTAATGGGTAAGGAGAGGGAGGGTGTGAGGGAAAGACAGCGACCTCACAACCAGGGAAGCAGCAAACACATTGTTCCTGCTTGGGCAGGAAAGAACGGCAGAAATAAACGGGAGGGGTTGGGAACGAGGACGAGCTAGAAAGTGATAGGTGAAACCAGGTTTTGGGGGGGGGGGGGGAGAGGAGGTGAAGAAAGGCTGGGAGGTGAGAGGGGGAAGAGGTAAAGGGCTGAAGATTAAATTTGATAGGAGGGGAGAGTGGAGCAGGGGAGAAAGATGGAAGAGGGGCACCAGGGTAAGGTGATAGGCAGGTGAGAAGAGGCAAAAATGGGGGGGGGGGGAAATTAATTACCTTTTATATCTTCAATAATCAGAGAGTTGATGGTGCCATTGGTCAGTGCATTTTTAAAATTCTTCTCAACTGATCTGCTGTTTATGTTGTTGTTTCTCTTGAAGGTAGATTTTACATCAGCGACAACCGACCCTTGGCTTTAATGGAAAAGACACAATATTATTCATTATAAAACATCAAAATCATTCTTCAGGAAGTACCTGCTAAGCTTTGCCCAGAGGACAACCCAAGCAGTTCTTAAGGACTAGGTTCTTAAGCACAGCAAACACTATTTTGCCGCAGATCCAAACTTGGAAACTTCACTAATAACCCAGTCTATTGAAAAGATCAGAGATGATTACAATGTTGGTTGGTTGTCCATTGTACCCAACAATGACAGAAAATCTGTGCAGAGAGTTAAAAAATGGAAAAGCCATTACAGAGGGGGCAGAACCACTCTCGGCCGTGGGGGTCCCGGTCCAGTGGTACAAGTAGGCGTCACAAACTGGGCTCCACAGCGTCTTCGTTGAAAGGGTCAGCACTGTGTTAAATCCTCTCTGGACACACGTCTACCCCGCACCCCACCCACCAATTCCTTGGGTCAACAACCAGCTCCTTTGCCCTGTGGACACTCAGGACTAGGTTGTTTTAGCACCAGGTTGTAGAACAGAACTGTGCAGGCCATTCGCCCCTCAATGTCGTGCTGACCTTTTAACTCACTCCAAGATCAATCAAACCTTTCCCTCCCACATAGCCCCTCCACTTTCTCTAATCCAGACACTGTCCTGGTGCGTTGGTATCACAGTGTGTTAATACAATTTAAACTTCCCACTAGGGAACTTCCATTTTCACTTTTCCAGCAGGATATCAGATTGTGGTATCAAAACCACGAAGCCTTTCACCATCTAAACAAATGAGACATCATAAAGACACCATCAGGAAACAACTCCTCTGCTTTCTGGGGCTCAGACAAAATTAGAATGCTGGAAGTTCTATTGGGATTCTAGGAGAACAACTTCCTAGAAAGTCACATTAGACGTTCAAAGACAAACACTGAGGGTCCTTTGTATTATACACTTTACCTACATGTCCACCCTTAAGCTGGAGCCCCGTTTTACTGAGCTGCAGGACGTGACACAGCAAAGTAGTTTCTGAGAGGCCAAGTCCGGGTGTCTTGTACCACAAGGCCAATCTTCAAGCTGATGCCTTTAGACCATGCCTATAGGTGCCTCAAAGTTGCTGTGCCAGTTGACAGTAGTTCAGGCTGCACATGGTGTGTTGTCTCCGTTAGTCAGAGCTCAGGAGATAACGTGGAAGCTCTGAACTGGTTAGATCACTCTCGGCTTGAGTGTTCAGTTCTGGGTGGAAGCTTTGGACAGGATGCAGGGGAGATTTACCAGGGTGCCACGGAGGTTAGACAGCGTGTATTATGAGGAAAGGGTGAGTGAGCAAGGGCTTTTCTCCTTGGAACAAAGGAGAATGAGAGGCAACTGAGAGACTTACAAGAGACTTTTCTCCGTGGCAAACATGACTAATATAAAAGTGCTTAATTTTATAGGGGGTACTGGAGATAGTTATTTTTCCACAGATGGAGGAAATCATTGCTAGGGGTAGTGGTAGATCCAGATACTTTAGGGACATTTATAGTAAGAGTCTCAAATAGGCATGTGGATTAAAGAAGCGTGGAGGGCTGTGGAAGGGATTGATTGACTGTGCAGTAGGCTAAAAGGTTAGCACAACATTGTGGGCTGAAGGGCCTGCGCTGTTCTGTGTTCTATGAACTGACCACCAGCTGTGCACAGAGGCCATTTACTATTAAATATTCTCATTTGATTCAGATTTATCACGTGTACATCAAAACATACAGTGAAATTCACCATCTGCGTTAATAACCAGCACGTCCCAAGGATGCGGCACGTTCCAGCGCTAACATGTCACGGCCACAACGTCCAGAAGAACAGCAGCAAACCGAGCCTCGGACCTCCCTCCCATCCCACTGCGTTTCCTTGAGAGCATCCCGCGCACCCAGACAGAGTTCAGCTTCAACTTCATAGCCGTTGTACACATCCCCATTGCCAAACGAAACATCATTCGTTAGGCAGGGCCGAGGAACACAACACAGTACGTATAACTCACAAGGTAACATGACCAAAGCTACAGGAACGACGAGGCACGTTTACAACACAAGTTAAAAAGTAAATAGTACAACACCACTACAGCTTTATTCATGGGGGACCAGGGAGTTCAGCAGTCTTATGGCCTGGGGGAAGAAGTTGTTCCACATCTGTGGTGAACTATGTGCCTGTCTGGACACGCCCCTCTGCTGACTGCTCCTGTGGCTCCTCCCACAGACCCCTGTATAAAGGTGATTGGAGACACTGCTCCTCCCTCAGTCTCCAGGATGTTGTGTAGTGGTCTCTTGCTATTAATCGTGGTCTCTCGCAGGTAATAAAAGCCTATCGTTTGCCTCCCGTCTCTGAGTTATTGATGGTGCATCACCATCCTAAGTCTTTGCCCTAATGCCTGGTGGTGGGTGGGGGGGGGGAGAATTCAAAGAGATTGTTGTACAGGTGGGGGGATCACTAAGGGCCCTGCGTATGGAGCAATACTGGGAGGGGTGGAAGACTGACCCAGTCCTCACAATCCGTCAGATGCTTTGCCAGCTGGAGCTTTTTACTGAAGCCCCACCTGAAGCAGTTGCCTGGTGCAAGTCTGAGATCGTGCCGCAATCAATCACATTTGTGCGGCCCTGAGCTTTGGCCATCTCACTGCTGAAGGTGAGAAAGGAAACCGCTTACCTGAACTTCAGAACTTGCGAGCGCTCGTACTGCTCGCGGAGTGGGCACGTGGCGCATCCATACGCTTCAGCCATCTGGAACAGAGAGTTTAATAGTAGGCCTTTCATTTCAACAAATCTGCATCAACACAAACTCCCAATACTTCTCAAGATTGCCTGATGCACGCAAGTGTAAAGGAGAAAAAATTATTGTTACTCTGGGTCTGATACGGCACAAATAAAAACATAAAACACCATTAAATATTTAGGACGACAGTCAATATTGGTATTCACATTAAATGTAAATACACAAGATAGCTTTTGTACATAGATTGATTGTGTGTCCATAAAGTGACGCTAGGCATAAAATGACCGACAGGAAATGATAATATAGTGGTGGGGGGGTATGGAGGGGTGGGCTAGTGGGTGGAGGTGTCAATCAGCCTTACTGCTTGGGGAAAGAAACTTTTCTCAGTGATCTACTTGCTCTCACTTGGCCACAAACTCCTGCCGGTCACTTATACCATGGGTATTTTACAATGGGAAACTAACATAGGAACAGAATTAGGCCGTTTGGCTCTGACTAATCAGGGATCTATAAACCCCTGCTTTAAATACACCCATTGACTTGGTCTCCAGTTATCTGTGGCAGTGAATTCCACAGATTCACCAACTTCTGAGTAATGAAAATTCCTCATCTGTTCTGAAGGGATGCCCTAATCTGATGCTGTGCCCTCTAGCGCTGGACACTCCCACTAATGTAAACAGCCTCAGCACATACACGGTCCGCTCTTCAGGGTTTTCACCATTCAGCAGACCTCACGCCCCAGCCCTGACATGGGACTTTGACCCCCATTCAGACTATGAACCCTGACCCCTACCCAAACTACAGGGCCTTGTCCCACTGTCTGGGTCTGTGAATTGCGACCTCTGTTGTGAAAGAATTTAGACCAATAACCTCTTTTGGGGCTTCCAGCCAGGTACAGGTGTACCGTGGGATGTGTGGGTTTCCTCCCACGGTACCCGTAAGAAGGTTAATTGGTCATTGTAAATTGTCCCAAATTCAGGTCAGGGGTTGTTGGGGGTTACTGGGCAGTGTGGCTCAAAAGGTCAAGTTCCAGTTGCGTAGCTAAATTAATAAAGTAACAAAAAAGTGTTAATATGCTCACGATGGACAGAGAGCATATTGGTGTTTGGCATCAAACACAGCTTAGAGAGCGACAACCAGGCCTCGCACCCGTTCTGTGCTCTACGCAAGTCAACACCTTCCGGGCTCAGCGTCCAGACGAGCCAAAGTCTTTGTGACTTCTGGCTTGAAAGAGGCAGCCCCAAGATACTCGGGGAAACTGACCTCAAAGTTAAAGTAAATACATCACCAGATATATTGGTGATGTAGTTACCAATATATTACCAATCTTCAGATTCATTTCTCGCGGGCATTCATAGTAAACACAGAGAAACAAGAATCAGTGAAAAGCCACAAGCAAAATGGACAAATGAGCAATGTACAAAAAAAAACAGCCAGTTCTAAAACAAAATAATAATAAATGAGCAAAAAACACAGAGAACACGAGTTGAAGAGCCCTTAAAAGTGAGTCCATAATTTGTGGAACAGTTTCAGCATTGTTGGGACTGAAGTTAGCGAAGTGAGGACTCGGAGCCTGCTGGGAAAACTTCACTCAAATTCCCAGTGCCCCTGCTCACCACTCCAATTTGTCACTGCTTTCAGAGATCCCGCAGAAGCAGCTTTCCCATGACGAGAATGAAGGTGGGTTCGAGCTATAATTGTGTTGGCAACAGCCCAACTCTATTGCTACTCCAGGAGCCAAAAATCAGTGACTGCCAGAGGTGATCAGAACCGAGCTCATTAGTGCTGAAGCATTTCGTGAAATTTGACGTTTTGTAGGAGTACAGTGAAGTACACAAAAAATCCTATTAAATTAAATATACAAAAACTAAATTTTTTTCTTGTGCGCCATACTCTGCCAGAGCCTCAGCAACCACTTTTTCTCCCCCCAAGTGGTTGTCTTGGAGGAAAGGTTCTGCGAGTGGTCCCCCACGTCCTTCTCACAGCGCAGTTTTTGTTGTTTTACGAGGCCGAGTTGTGAGCTCGACACTCAACCCCGCACGGATGGAAAGCGTGTCCGGGAGCGGCCTGACTGGACCCGAACTCGGGAACCTTCGCTCCGGAGTCCGGCGCTGATGTCACTGCGCCACCAGCCGGTGAATAAATGGTTCGAAAAGTAGCATGGTAGTGTTCATAACTTGTTTATTGAAGTCCAGGAAGTGTGATACCTGAGCATCACGTCACAGCCTCTTAACGTGAACCTCAACTCAGTGTCGGTGGTTGTGAATTATGTTCACTTCTCCCAATTACATTACCCTACAACGGGACTGTTCAGAAATCGGATGGTGGAGGGGGGAGTACCTCCTCACAATCAGAAGAGGGAACGCCCTGTGTCCTTCGTGACAATGCAGCACCATTTGAAGATGTTCTCAATGGTGGGGCAGGGGTCGGTGCCCATGATGGAACTGGCCGTAGTTTTTTCTCCCCCTGATCTTGTGCGCTGGAGCCTCCAGAGGAGGCCATGATGCAACCGGCTTCAACGCTCTCCACAGTGCATCCACGGAGATTCGCTGGAGTCTGTGCTGGCCTGGGCCTGGCAAATTTGTTTCATCTTTGTGAAGCAAGACCTTTTACACTAATATACCTGGAAATTAGGCTTTGGAAAGCGATGCCCATGGGTGTACACCAGGCATGTATGGTCTAACAACTTTTAAAAGAAAACTTAAGACCATAATACATAGGAGCAAAATTAGGCCGTTTGGCCCATCGAGTCTGCCCCACCATTTGATCACGGCTGATTTATTTTGCCCTCAAACCCATTCTCTTGCCTTCTCCCCAGAATCATTGACACATTCAGTGACCAGTTTATTAAAAACACCTACTCATTAATGCAAATATTTAATCAGCCAATCATGCGGCAGAAACTCAATGCATGAAAAGCATGCAGTCGTGGTCCAGAGGTTTTGGGGCTGCCCTCTGTATAAAATCTCACTGGTTTGAGATGACACAATCCAATATGTTTAAATGTACATAAGTAAAAGTTTTTAAATCTTTGCACTGAACAACAGATTTCACAGCAAACGGAAGCATTTCACTGCCTCTCAGCTTTAATTCTCTTGCTGTTGTGACTCCTGGTTCAAGCATCCACCATCAATAGGGGAAACATCTTCCCACATCCAGTCACCAGCTTAATCAGAACATGGTAGTTTTAATTGGGAATGCCCACACGCCCACCCCACCACATTTCTTCTAAGCTCGAGAGAATACATAGTGGACTCAGTTTCTTCTCAAACGTCAGCTGCATTTGTCCAGGACAGACTTTAGTGAGCCTTTCCTGCTTTCACTCTGCGGCAAACACGTCCTTATCGAAGGCGCAAAATGCTGGAGGAGCTCAGCAGGTCAGGCAGGGAATAAGCAGTCGATATCTCGGCCCGAGACCCTTCACCAGCACTGGACAGGAAGGGTGCGGAAGCCAGAGCAAAGCGGGCAGAGCCACCCAGTTTCACCCACCACCTGTACTCCTTCCCCCCACACCCACCCCGTCTGCCCCCTTCCTTTCCGTCTTGCCCCAAAATGTCGGCAGTTTACGCCCCTCCATAGATGGCGCCTGACCTGCCGAGTGCCTCCAGCGTTTTGCACGCGCTGCTCAAAGCTTCCAGCTTTGGTCAGCTTTGGCCAGCAGGAGGTCTCATGTCCGTCCACAAGGGATGCCTGACCGCCGAGTGCCTCCAGCGTTTTGCACACCGTCCAGGTCCCAGCATCTGCAGGAGGTCACATGTCCGTCCACAAGGGATGCCTGACCGCCAAGTTCCTCCGGCGTTTTGCACACCGTCCAGGTTCCAGCATCCACACTCTTGTCTCTACACAGCCTTACTGAGGAAGAGATGGCAAGCTGGTACGTAGCACTTGAAATGTAGCCATGCCACCTGCTCTACTGAAAACATGTACACGAGACTCGGAGGTAGGAGCCTGGGCCCCCGAGAGCCCAAAAGCAAAGCGATGCTTGGCCTAGTTAAATGACAAGATGCATTGAAAAGACGGAGGTGTCAAAAGATGAACCAGTGCTCAGCTCACTGCTGCATGAGGCTTTACTCTTTTTTAAATTAATAAACCTAACTCTGTGCCCATCGACAGTCGACTTGGCCCAGAACCAACTCCGCACCTATCTGCATGGGGGGCGTGGACAAATTTTCTGGTCCTCTGCAGTTCAAGTTCTGTGGATGTATCATTTGTTCTTTGTTCACACATTGGACGTTTAAACATCTGTGTTGTGTGGGCTCTTTCGCTGTGGATTCTATTATGTTTCTGTGCGTTGTGGCTGCCTGCAAGGGGACGTGGATTGAGACAATGAATGAACTTGGCTCCTACCCAGCAGTTATTGAACAGTCCAGTACACCAAACTCAACCTCAGAATCTCCGTCACGGTCTCTGCCTGCAAAGCGCTCTGTAACTAACACAGAGATACAGTGCACAGGCCGTTCGAGTCACGCTGCCCAGCGACCCCTGCCCCAGCCTAATCACAGAACGATTTACTGACAGTGGGAGGAAACCCATGCGGTCACAGGAAGACCACACAAGCTCCTTATAGCAATAGCGGGAATGGAGCCCGGGTTGCCCACACTGTAAACCCTTGTGCTAACCACTACGCTACCCCATTCGGAGGTTCTCCCTCGCACCACCTCAATCCACTGCGTTGAAGTGATCTGTTTATGGACAACACACTCAAGAATTCTTCCTCTTCCCCCCACCCCCCCATTGCACGCGAGATTAGTAAACACATCAAGTGCATTCTTAACCTGATTTCACCTGAGGGTCAATGAAAATAAATGCACAAACATTGGGTGTGGCAACCCTTCCCAATCTATCGCTCTCAAGATAACAGCAGCCCTCTCCAATCTTCCCTACAAATAGGCAACTTCACATTTATGGCTCATCTTTAGCACGCTTCGCTATTGATTGAGGGAATCTCATTTAGCGCTCACAGCTCGGAGTCTGACCTTCCACCTTTTGAGACGAGCTTTAAATTCTAAAAGGTACAGGAAGAGTGGCCAAGGCAGGAATCTGAAACTGTCCTACAACAGCGTTTGCCTGGGTTTAAGGGCTTGCATGTCATTAAAACCTTAATAGACTTCAGCAGATACAGAGGAGAGGATCTTAACTAGTCGCTTCACGGTCTGGTATGGAATCACCAATGCCCTGAGCAGACAAGTGGTGGAAACGGCCCAGCCCGTCACCAGAAGAGCCCTCCCCGCCATGAAGTTCCCTGACATGGAGAACTACCAGCACCCTGTATCAAAGATCCCCACAGTGCTCTCCTCTCACTACTACCACTGCGCAGGAGCTACCGAAGACTCACCAGGTTCAGGAACCGTTATTACCCTTTAACCATCAGGCTCCTGAGCCAGTATCGATAACCCCTCTCACCACCATCCCAAACCAAGCCCACCACCAACAGCCAGACCCACTTTCAAGGACCCTTCCCCACTCATGTTCTCAGTACTATTTTCACTTGCAGAGCTCGCCTTCTCTTGCACTTTGTTGGTCTTCGCTTATGTAGCCTTTGTTGAAAATTCTATTGCGTCTCTTTATTTTACTGTAAATGCCTGCAAGGAAATGAATCCCAAGCTTATTCACCAAGTGTTGCTTGCGTTAACAAACAACACAGCTAAAGACGGCCTGAGGGCAGCTACAAGTTTCACCACACCTTCAAGTGCCAGGAATCTCAGGGTAGTCTGCGGTAATGTACGCAGTCTGCGGTAATGTACGCAGTCTGCGGTAATGTACGTTGCCTGAGGTAATATACATCCTGTGACTTTAAATTTGACTAGCAAGTAATGCAGATTCTCTAAAGGGGAGGGGAGAGCGAGGTAACTCATTTCTCAATCCATACAATTTAGACTTACCGCTTTTTCTATTCGTTTGCTCAATCTCTTGGAATATTCGGAGTTTAGATTATTCAGGCTATCGTTGAATTCCTTGTTCAAAATTCTGAAGGAAACATTGAAGCTAGATGTTGGCACTGAGCTGCTGGGAGACTGAAAACTCACAGACGGTGTCATCGGGGGAGTCGTATTCTCAGAAGTAACAGTCCCGTTCCCCGTTGCAGACGGTGTCATCGTGGGACCCGTATTCTCAGAAGTAACAGTCCCGTTCCCCGTTGCAGACGGTGTCATCGTGGGACCCGTATTCTCAGAAGTAACAGTCCCGTTCCCCATTGCAGACGGTGTCATCGTGGGAGTCGTATTCTCAGAAGTAACAGTCCCGTTCCCCATTGCAGACGGTGTCATCGTGGGAGTCGTATTCTCAGAAGTAACAGTCCCGTTCCCCATTGCAGACGGTGTCATCGTGGGAGTCGTATTCTCAGAAGTAACAGTCCCGTTCCCCGTTGCAGACGGTGTCATCGTGGGACCCGTATTCTCAGAAGTAACAGTCCCGTTCCCCGTTGCAGACGGTGTCATCGTGGGACCCGTATTCTCAGAAGTAACAGTCCCGTTCCCCGTTGCAGACGGTGTCATTGTGGGACCCGTATTCTCAGAAGTAACAGTCCCGTTCCCCGTTGCAGACGGTGTCATCGTGGGACCCGTATTCTCAGAAGTAACAGTCCCGTTCCCCATTGCAGACGGTGTCATCGTGGGACCCGTATTCTCAGAAGTAACAGTCCCGTTCCCCGTTGCAGACGGTGTCATCGTGGGAGTCGCATTCTCAGAAGTAACAGTCCCGTTCCCCGTTGCAGACGGTGTCATCGTGGGACCCGTATTCTCAGAAGTAACAGTCCCGTTCCCCATTGCAGACGGTGTCATCGTGGGACCCGTATTCTCAGAAGTAACAGTCCCGTTCCCCATTGCAGACGGTGTCATCGTGGGACCCGTATTCTCAGAAGTAACAGTCCCGTTCCCCATTGCAGACGGTGTCATCGTGGGACCCGTATTCTCAGAAGTAACAGTCCCGTTCCCCATTGCAGACGGTGTCATCGTGGGAGTCGCATTCTCAGAAGTAACAGTCCCGTTCCCCGTTGCAGACGGTGTCATCGTGGGACCCGTATTCTCAGAAGTAACAGTCCCGTTCCCCATTGCAGACGGTGTCATCGTGGGACCCGTATTCTCAGAAGTAACAGTCCCGTTCCCCATTGCAGACGGTGTCATCGTGGGAGTCGTCGCATTACCTGAGGTAACAGTCCCGTTCCCCATTGCAGACGGTGTCATCGTGGGACCCGTATTCTCAGAAGTAACAGTCCCGTTCCCCGTTGCAGACGATGTCATCGTGGGACCCGTATTCTCAGAAGTAACAGTCCCGTTCCCCATTGCAGACGGTGTCATCGTGGGAGTCGCATTCTCAGAAGTAACAGTCCCGTTCCCCGTTGCAGACGGTGTCATCGTGGGACCCGTATTCTCAGAAGTAACAGTCCCATTCCCCGTTGCAGACGGTGTCATCGTGGGACCCGTATTCTCAGAAGTAACAGTCCCGTTCCCCGTTGCAGACGGTGTCATCGTGGGACCCGTATTCTCAGAAGTAACAGTCCCGTTCCCCGTTGCAGACGGTGTCATCGTGGGACCCGTATTCTCAGAAGTAACAGTCCCGTTCCCCGTTGCAGACGGTGTCATCGTGGGACCCGTATTCTCAGAAGTAACAGTCCCGTTCCCCATTGCAGACGGTGTCATCGTGGGACCCGTATTCTCAGAAGTAACAGTCCCGTTCCCCATTGCAGACGGTGTCATCGTGGGACCCGTATTCTCAGAAGTAACAGTCCCGTTCCCCGTTGCAGACGGTGTCATCGTGGGACCCGTATTCTCAGAAGTAACAGTCCCGTTCCCCGTTGCAGACGGTGTCATCGTGGGACCCGTATTCTCAGAAGTAACAGTCCCGTTCCCCGTTGCAGAGGGTGTCATTGTGGGACCCGTATTCTCAGAAGTAACAGTCCCGTTCCCCGTTGCAGACGGTGTCATCGTGGGACCCGTATTCTCAGAAGTAACAGTCCCGTTCCCCGTTGCAGACGGTGTCATCGTGGGACCCGTATTCTCAGAAGTAACAGTCCCGTTCCCCGTTGCAGACGGTGTCATCGTGGGACCCGTATTCTCAGAAGTAACAGTCCCGTTCCCCGTTGCAGACGGTGTCATCGTGGGACCCGTATTCTCAGAAGTAACAGTCCCGTTCCCCGTTGCAGACGGTGTCATCGTGGGACCCGTATTCTCAGAAGTAACAGTCCCGTTCCCCGTTGCAGACGGTGTCATCGTGGGACCCGTATTCTCAGAAGTAACAGTCCCGTTCCCCGTTGCAGACGGTGTCATCGTGGGACCCGTATTCTCAGAAGTAACAGTCCCGTTCCCCGTTGCAGACGGTGTCATCGTGGGACCCGTATTCTCAGAAGTAACAGTCCCGTTCCCCATTGCAGACGGTGTCATCGTGGGACCCGTATTCTCAGAAGTAACAGTCCCGTTCCCCATTGCAGATGGTGTCATCGTGGGACCCGTATTCTCAGAAGTAACAGTCCCGTTCCCCATTGCAGACGGTGTCATCGTGGGAGTCGTCGCATTACCTGAGGTAACAGTCATACTTTGCACTGTAGACGATGTTGTAGAGCGATTCATTGCATTCTCTGAGGTAACAGACACACTCTCCGCTGAGGGCAGCGTTGTAGGGGAACTCATTGCATTCACCATTGTGAGCGACGCTGCTGGGGATGGTGCTGCAGAGATAGTTGTTGCATTTTCTGAGGATGAAGAAATGCTGTTCTGCAAGGGTGACGACATTACAGATGAGACAGTCGCATTCTCTGATGCAGCACTTGCGGAGAGGGAGCCAGTGACAGCTGTACTTGTAGCTCTTGTGGTGGAGATTTCCGAGGAAGATCTGGTAGTTGTGGTTGAACGCACGACCAACACTGAAAAATAGAGAAAACAAAAGCACTTGGATCAACACAAGTGTTAGCTGCAGGGCTTGGAATCCCTCAGGAGTAATTCTATCTTCAGTAAGGGAAGGCTCCCAGAGAAAACACAACAGGAAGTGCTCATGCCCAGACTGACGGCCACTGTGCCAGGAATGGGATCAGTGTTTGGGGCCAAATACTCTGAGAGGGTTACCTACTTATTGACAAAGCACAGAACCGGACCTTCTGCACCAACGAGCCACACCAGGCACTGACCCGCCTCTCTAACTCGAGCCTAAACACGAAACAATTTACAGTGACCAATTAACCTACTAACAGGTCGGACTTTGGACTGTGGGAGAAACCCACAAGCAGAATGTAGAGGCAAAGAACATTGGAATTGACTATTAGTCGCAAATCTCCAAACTCTTCACCTCCACGGCAGGGCAACTGAGACAACTCTCCTTCGATGGAAGGAAATGGACTCAGAGAGAGGAGTCTCATACGGAAACACCAACCAGTTCCCCCTACAGATGCTGAGTTTCTCAAGATCACTTCACACCCAAACACAGCAAAAGTCCACGCCAAATCCCTAGCAGCACACAAAATGCTGGAGGAACTCAGCAGGTCAGACAGCAACTATGGAAACGGTTAAACAGTTGCCATTTATGAGGTGGAGGATAAATTTGTGGCTGAGGGATTGGATCTGGGGGGCAGGGATTCAGATTTCTGGATCATTGAGACCTCTTTTGGGGCAGGTGTGACCTGCACAAAAAGGACGGGTTGCACTTGAATCCCAGGGGGACCGACATCATGGCGGGGAGGTTTGCTAAGGCTACTGGGGAAAGTTTAAACTAGAATTGCTGGGGTGTGGGTACAGAACTGAAGAGACGGAGGCAGAGGCAGTTGCTTCACAAATAGAAAGAACTTGTAGGCAGTGTGAGGGGGAAGGATAGGCAGGAGATAGAGAAGGGACACACTCAGTCTAATATCTGAATGTGTCCATTTTAATGCGAGGAGTATTATGAACAAAGCGGATGAGCTTAGAGCGTGGATCAGTACTTGGAGCTATGATGTTGTGGCCATTACAGAGAATTGGATGGCTCAGGGGCAGGAATGGTTACTTTGAGTGCCAGGCTTTAGATGTTTCAGAAAGAACAGGGAGGGAGGCAAAAGAGGTGGGGGCATGGCACTGCTGATCAGAGATAGTGTCACGGCTGCAGAAAAGGAGGAAGTCATGGAGGGATTGTCTATGGAGTGTCTGTGGGTGGACGTTAGGAACAGGAAGGGGTTAATAACTCTACTGGGTGTTTTTTTTTATATATAGGCCACCCAACAGTAACAGGGACATTGAGGAGCAGATAGGGAGACAGATTCTGGTAAGGTGTAATAATAATAATATGGCTGTTGTGGTGGGAGATTTTAATTTCTCCAATATTGATTGGCATCTCCTTAGAGCAAGGGGTTTAGATGGGGTAGAGTTTGTTAGGTGTGTTCAGGAAGGTTTCTTGACACAATATGTAGATAAGCCTACAAGAGGAGAAGCTGTACTTGATCTGGTTTTGGGAAATGAACCTGGTCAGGTGTCAGGTCTCTCAGTAGGAGAGCATTTTGGAGATAGTGATCACAATTCTATCTCCTTTACAATAGCATTGGAGAGAGATAGGAGCAGACAAGTTAGGAAAGCGTTTAATTGGAGCGAGGGGAAATATGAGGCTATCAGGCAGGAACTTGGAAGCATAAATTGGGAACAAATGTTCTGGGAAATATAAGGAAGAAATGTTGCAAATGTTCAGGGAATATTTGCGTGGGGTTCTGCATAGGTATGTTCCAATGAGACAGGGTACAGGAACCATGGTGTACAGAGGCTGTTGCAAATCTAGTCAAAAAGAAAAGCTTATGAAAGGTTCAAAAAACTAGGTAATGACAGAGATCTAGAAGATTATAATGCTAGCAGGAAAGAGCTCAAGAATGAAATTAGGAGAGCCAGAAGGGACCATGAGAAGGCCTTGGCGGACAGGATTAAGGAAAACCCCAAGGCATTTTACAAGTGTGTGAAAAGCAAGAGGATAAGACATGAGAGAATAGGGCCAATTGAGTGTGACAGTGGGAAAGTGTGTATGGAACCAGAGTAGATAACAGAGGTACTTAATGAGTATTTTGCTTTAGTATTTTTTTTAAGAAAATTGGATAAGTGAGAGTAAGCGTTCCACACGGACTAGAAGGGTCGAGATGGCCTGTTTCCGTGCTGTGATTGTTATATGGTTATATATTCACTACGGAAAAGGACCTTGGTGATTGTAGGGATGATTTACAGTGGATTGAAAAGCTTCAGCATATAGATATTAAGGAAGAGGATGTGCTGGAGCTTTTGAAAGCATGAAGTTGGATAAGTCGCTGGGACCGGACAAGTTGTACCCCAGGGTACTGTGGGAGGCGAGGGAGGAGATTGCAGAGCCTCTGGCAATGATCTTTGAATCATCAATGGGGAAGGGAGCGGTTCTGGAGGATTGGAGGGTTGTGGATGTTGTTCCCTTATTCAAGAAAGGAAGGAGAGATAGCCCAGGAAATTATAGACCAGTGAGTCTTACTTTAATGGTTGGTAAATTGATGGAGAAGATCCCGAGAGGCAGGATTTATGAACATTTGGAGAGGTATAATATGATTAGGAATAGTCAACATAGCTTTGTCAAAGGCAGGTCGCGGCTTATGAGCCTGATTTAATTTTTTGAGGATGTGACTAAACACATTGATGATGGGAGAGCAGTAAATGTAGTGTATATGGATTTCAGCAAGGCATTTGACAAGATAACCACATGCAAGGCTTATTGAGAAAGTGAGGAGGCATGGGATCCAAGGGGACATTGCTTTGTGGATCCAGAACTGGCTTGCCCGCAGAAGGCAAAGAGTGGTTGTAGATGGGTCATATTCTGCATGGAGGCTGGTGACCAGTGGTGCACTGAGGGATCTGTTCTGGAACCACTATTCTTAGTAAATTTGCTGATGACACAAAAGTTGGAAGTGTTGTGGAGGGCTGTCAGAGGTTACATCGGGACATCGATAGGATGAAAAACTGGGCTGAGAAGTGGCAGATGGAGTTCAACCCAGATAAGTGTGAGGTGGTTCAGTTTGGTAGGTCAAATATGATGGCAGAATATAGTATTAATGGTAAGACTCTTGGCAGTGTGGAGGATCAGAGGGATCTTGGGGTCAGAGTTCATAGGACACTCAAAGCTGCTATGCAGGTTGACCGTGTGGTTAAGAAGGCATACAGTGCATTGGCCTTCATCAATCATGGGATTGAGTTTAGGAGCCAAGAGGTAACATTGCAGCTAAATAGGACTCTGGTCAGACCCCACTTGGAGTACTGTGCTCAGTTCTGGTCGCCTCACTACAGGAAGGATGTGGAAACCATAGAAAGGGTGCAGAGAAGATTTGCAAGGATTCTGCCTGAATTGGGGAGCTTGCATTATGAGAATAGGTTGAGTGAATTCGGCATTTTCTCCTTGGAGCAACGGAGGATGTGAGGTGACCCTAATAGAGGTGTATAAGATGATGAGAGGCATTGTTCGTGTGGATAGTCAGAGGCTTTTTCCCAGGGCTGAAATGGCTAACATGAGAGGGCAGAGTTTTAAGGTGCTGGGGAGTAGATACAGAGGAGATGTCGGGGCAAGTTTTTTTTCCATGCAGAGTAGTGAGTGCGTGGAATGGATTGTCAGCAGTGGTGGTGGAGGCAGGTACAATAGGGTCTTTTAAAAGACTCCTGGATAGGTACACGAAGCTTAGAAAAACAGAGGGCTATGGGTCACCCCAGGTAATTTTTGTAGTTAGGACATGTTTAGCACAGCATTGTGGGCCAAAGGGCCTGTATTGTCATGTAGGCTCTCTATGTTTGGGGCCGAGACCCTTCAATGGAACTGGAAAGGAAAGGGGACAAGCTCCTATCCTTCTATCAAATGCTCCCAATCCTATACGGCTTAACCTCTGACAACCAAGTCCAGCTCCTGGACATCACATGTGGCATCATGGTTGTCTGTTTCTACTGACAGAAGGGCAAAGGTGGGTTCCTCGCAGGCGGGGCTTGTCAGCTGATGGTAAAGGAAAGCTCTGAGTGCCTTGCAGATACACCCACTCATGGGGAAGGCTTCGGAAGTGAACACCGATGGAAAACTCTGGAGTTGTCACCCCTCGGGCAGTCCGACAGAGTTCAACGCCGACTGGCAACTCCTACCACGCTGCTGGTCAGTCTCTGCCGTTCCTTTGGGTTCATCGGATGCGTGGAGAGGGGGAGCTTGCTACGTGGGCAACAACTTGCTCTCCATATTGTAATGCCCTGGCTCGCGCATCTGGACGGCTAGGACGCAATATCCAGGGTCGACCCTGACCGACGGAGGCCTCTTCTGCAAGGACATTTGCCCCGTAACTTTGAGGGCTTCCTCCAGGTGCTCTGCTTTCCTCCCACACCCCAGGGGCATATGCGTTAGTGGGGCATTTGGTTACCATGCTGCATCTCCAAATGAAATAAAATTCCTTTGTCATCACCAGATGGGACTATTCTGAGAAAATGCAGGGCACCACCCGCATTCCTCCTTTCACAGGACGTTGGCAAGGCTGCGTTTGGAACACCACGCTGAGCTTTGGTAGGAAAGATACCACTAAGCTGGAAAGAGGGCAGAGGAGATTTTCGAGGATATGGCTGCGACTCAAGAGACCAAGTTATAGAGAGGTTGGGTCTTTATTCTTTAGAGTGCAGGAGAATGAGGGGTGACTTTAGGGGTATATAAATGATGAGGGATACAGATAGGGTGAATGCACACGGTCTGTCTCCCGGGGTCAGAGAATCAAGATTTTAAAGGGCACGGGTTGACGGTGAGAATAGCAACTTTTTCCACCCAGGGCTCAGTGTACGGAATGAACTGCCAGAGGAAGTGATTGAGGTAGGTGCACTTACAGAATTTCAATCTACCTGCACAGGTATATTGATGGGGAAGAATGGGGAAGGTCCGGTGGGATATGGGCCAAATGCAACTTAAAAGGGTCACAGGCACACACATACACAATGCTGAACTCAGCAGGTCAGGCAGCATCTATGAAGGGGAATATTTCAGGCTGAGACCTTTTGTCAGGACTGGAAAGAATAGTCTTTCCTGCTCTTTCAGTGCCATCTTTCCTACAAGATTCAAGATGGTCTTTATGTCATTTCTGGCACACAAGTGTAATGGGACAACATAGTTGTGCTGTATCAGATCCACAGCAACAAAATAACCAACAATAAATATAAATACACAGGTTATATTCACAGATTGTGTTGTCCATGAAGTGACTCTGGGCACAGGAGTGTCTGGACATGAGGTGACTGACAGGAGATGATAACGTGGTGGTGGTTGGGGGTGTGGAGGGTGGAAGTGTTGACCAGCCTTACTGCTTGGGGAAAGCAACTGTTTTTGAGTCTGGCGGTGCTGGCATAGATGCCAGGTAGCCTCCTCCCTGACGGGAGTGGGACAAACAGTGGGTGGGATCCTTCATGATGTAACCACCCCTTTTGTGTATACACGTCCTTGATGGCGGGTAGGCTGGTGCTGGTGACATGCTGGGCAGTTTTGACTTCCCGTTGTAGAGCCTTCCTTGATGTGTTTGTGTAAATTATTCAGCGTCCTCCCCAACTAGAAGCCCTGGGTGGACCACAGGGTCGGGTCAGAGGCATTCAAATCTGTGACCAGGAAAGGTAGAAGAGGCCCTAGCACCTGTGAAGTGGAGCTTCTGGACCAAACTTGAATCAACAAAGGGATGGTCGGCAGTTGTGGCTGGGCTTGAATACTATCATCTCTCATCACCTCACCTCTGATTCCCTCACTTGCAGACCGCAGTCAATTCTGATCCGCACCAACATCGCCACCAGCACAGGTGCACCGCATGGCTCAGGGCTTAGCCATGCACTTACACTTATGACTATGTGGCTAAGCACAGCTCCAATGCCATAGTCAGGTTTGCTGACGACACCACTGTTGTAGGCCAAAATCAAAGGTGGTGATGAATCAGCATTTAGAAGGGAGATAGAAAATCTGTCTGAGTGGTGTCATAACAACAGCCCATCAGCAAGACCAGGGAACCGACTGACTTCAGGAGAAGGAAACCAAGAGGTCCCTGAGCCAGTCACCATCGGGGGATCAGAGGTGGAGAGGGTTAGCAACTTTAAATTCCTCAGTGTAGTAATTTCGGCAGACCTGATTTGGTCCCAGCACGCAAAGAAAGCACAACAGCTTCTCTGCTTCCTTAAGAGTTTGCAGTGATTCAGCATGACATCTAAAACTTTGACAAACTTGTACACAATTCTATACACAGTATAGAAGCAAACAAAACAAGTCCATTTAAGAATCGGATGGCAGAGGGGGAAAAGCTGTTCCTGAAGCCTCAGGACTTGCACCACCAGGTTCAGGAAGTTATTACCCCTCAACCGTCAGGCTCCTCAACCAAATGGGATAACTTCACTTGGCCCATCGTTGAACTGTTCTCACAACCTGTGGACTCACTTTCAAGGACTCATCATCTCAGGTTCTCTATATTCATTGCTTTTTTAAATTTATATTATTGTTGTTTCTTTGTGTCTCCTGTGCCCTGGTTGGGCAGTGTTTCATTGATTCTGTTAGCTATTCCATAGAGTTATTGAGAAAGGAAATGAATTGCAGGATTGTATATGGTGACAAGTATTTTGATAATAAAATTTACTGGACTTTATGGATCAATTTGTCAGGATATCATGAAAACAACAGCTTTCTACTGTATTGTGCTACGTGTGACAATAACAAATCAATCTCCCGTGTAGAGAGAACTGTCAACATTTTGAGCTGAGATCCCTCTTCATGAGAGGGGACCCTGGATCATCAGGGTCAGAATGGGAACAGGAAGTTGCACTGAAAGGGTAGCCACCAGGAGACACTGCGTTTTGTGGATGATGGAACAAAGGTGCATGTCTATCAACTCACGTCAGGTCTCAGCTCTAAAGGAGAGGTGACTCACAGGTGAAGTGTCACCTCACGTGCAGGGACCGTTTGGGGCCTGGAATGGTGGTGAGGGGCAGATTTGGTACTCCTCCCGCTCGCTGGGGCAAGTGCCAGGAGGGAGGTCAGCAGGAAAGCAAAGTTCCCCGAATTTCCATTGACATGTTCACTGTACAGACAAGATGAGGAGAAAGCGTGACACACGTCCCAAATTTTCCAATAACAAGCAACCCTTTCATTAATCTGTTAAGCAAATGACCAAGACCACAACTGATAGCTTAGAACAGATTCCTGCACCGAGGAAGGGAGCATGCACACCAATCCTTCATTAATCCCTTTTCATTCTCCCCACATCTCCTCTTCTCTCCATGGGACCTTCATCAGGACCGGAAAAGAAGGGGGCAGAAGCCAGAATAAGGAGGTGGGGGAGGGGAAGGAAGGCAAGCTGGCAGGTGATAGGTGAGACCAAGGGAGGGGGAAGGTGGGGGTGTGTTGATGAAGTAAGAAGCTGGGAGGTGATAGGTTAGGGAGGATGTATGAAGTAAGAAGCTGGGAGATAATTGGTGCAAGAGGTAAGGAGCTGAAGCAGTCAAAGAAATTATGGGCTGGATGGTAGGGATCCTCAATACTTTGGGCCCTCTTTCTACAACATTCCTGGTAGGGAGGAGAGACACCATGGTGACTCTCGTTCTTTCACCTTCCTCTGTAGGGTTACTTGCGGGCTGCCCCCGGCATAGCCTTCGACTGCGTTGGTTGTTGACAAATAATGCATTTCTCTGCTTGTGTTGATGTGCATTGGACTAAAGCTAATCTTTATCTACCACCACGATTTATGCTGTCTACCCTGAGCGCAAGGCAACTCTGAAATCATTCGGATGTCTAAACTCACATTTTCCCCCGATCCTTTACTCCCAGGTGAAGGTAGGTCAGTGAGTCCCTGGAGGGTCAAGGAAACACTTCAAAGATAACATCACAATCAGCCTGAGGAAATTCAACATGACACCTAAAAACTGGGAAGACATTTCACTCCGTAGAGACACCTGGAGGAATCTGTCCAAGAGGGAGCTGCGCTACGAGAGAGCAACTCCACCGTGTCGCAGAGAACCGGTGGCAGCTGAGAAAGAGACCGAACAACCAAAAGACCCCACGAACCACAACCTCCACCGACCCTCGCCCACACTGCACCAGAATACGTGGGTCCCCGATCGGCCTCTGCAGCCTCCACCGACCCTCGCCCACACTGCACCAGAATATGTGGGTCCCCGATCGGCCTCTACAGCCTCCACTGACCCTCGCCCACACTGCACCAGAATATGTGGGTCCCCGATCGGCCTCTACAGCCTCCACCGACCCTCGCCCACACTGCACCAGAATATGTGGGTCCCCGATCGGCCTCTACAGCCTCCACCGACCCTCGCCCATACTGCTCCAGAATACGTGGGTCCCCGATCGGCCTCTGCAGCCTCCACCGACCCTCGCCCACACTGCTCCAGAATATGTGGGTCCCCGATCGGCCTCTACAGCCTCCACCGACCCTCGCCCACACTGCTCCAGAATATGTGGGTCCCCGATCGGCCTCTACAGCCTCCACCGACCCTCGCCCACACTGCAGCAGAATATGTGGGTCCACGATCGGCTTCTACAGCCTCCACCGACCCTCACCCACACTGCACCAGAATATGTGGGTCCCCGATCGGCCTCTACAGCCTCCACCGACCCTCGCCCACACTGCTCCAGAATATGTGGGTCCCCGATCGGCCTCTACAGCCTCCACCGACCCTCGCCCACACTGCTCCAGAATATGTGGGTCCCCGATCGGCCTCTACAGCCTCCACCGACCCTCGCCCACACTGCACCAGAATATGTGGGTCCCCGATCGGCCTCTACAACCCTCACCGACCCTTGCCCACACTGCACCAGAATATGTGGGTTCCCCGATCGGCCTCTACAACCTCCACCGACCCTCGCCCACACTGCTCCAGAATATGTGGGTCCCCGATCGGCCTCTACAGCCTCCTGAGGACACACCAATAGACAATTCATTAGAACATCAAATTCAACTCGAGTGATCGCACTACTACCTATAATCATCACTATTCCAAGATGGACTGATTCACAGCTTCGCCTACATTATATTCCATTTGCCAGATCATTGTTCACTCATTTAAAACCTTTCAATGCTCTCGTCACAGTTTAAATTCGTACCCAGTTTTGTGTCACTGAGACGTTAACAAGCCTTACTTACACCACACAAAGGAGAAGGAAAACTCTGATCTCAAGCCTCCGCAGCCTTGCGGCGATACCCACTCATGGGGAAGGCTTTGGGAGTAAACCCCGCCGGAGGGGGAGAGAGGGAGAAAACAGAGCTGGAGTCCCTAAGGCAGTCCTACGTCAAGTTCAATGGTGACTGGCAACTGCTGGTGCCGAACTATCAGTCTCTGCCAGTTCGTGCTTTATATACATTTCCAACTCTGCCATTTCCTGCAAAAGAGGAGGGTTGGACATCGGGCTAGCAACCCCACCCTGTTAAAAACACAAGCCCCCATTTTAACAAGTCTTTATCATCTCCTTTATATGGCAAAGTGTCCATGCCCTGGAGCCATTCTTCAAGTAGCAACTTGAGTTGAAAGCTGGACAGGAAGTGTGGAAAGCACAATTCCTATAGTTGGGAGGAGGGGGCGTCTTGGGCCAGAGAGCACAGCCTCAGAATGCAGGGATGTCTCTTTAGGACAGAGATAAGAAATTTCTTTAGCTAGAGGGTGAGGAATCTGTGGAATTCATTGCCCGAGGACTCCAATTCTTTGGGTGTATTTAAGACAGAGATTAATAGCTTTTTAATTGACAAGGAGACAAGGGCTACAGGGAGATTGGGGCTGGAAATGAAACCAGCCGAGATGGTGAGCTGAATGTCCTAATTCGTCTTGCCAAGCAGAAGTCTGACCAGTCCACGGTGCCTCCTGACTACTGACTCTGGATTTGGGCTCCAGCTGAGGGCCAGTTTACACATTTCCAACTCTGCCATGGACATTTCCGATGGCTGCGAAAAGAGGGTTGGACGTGGGGCTGGCAACCCCACCCTGTTACAAACCCAGAAACTACAGAAACGCCACAGTCGCCATTCCGGGAAACACCTGGGACAATCGGAAAGACTGGCCCAGTCTGGTAGGAGGGATGATTGGAACAAGTAGCAGCAGCGGAGACAGGCTCCCAGGAAGGATATGTAGCTCTGCTAGCGAGCCTGTGGATCCAATAATGTTGGCCAATTAGGAACAGTAATGTATCTGTTTTTGTTTCACACCACTGCTGACTGGTGGGAAAATTATTACCTAACCTTTTGGTGCTCCATATACCTGGTCCGGCCCAGGCTGTACTTTAAACCTGCAGATCCTGGTTCCGTGTGCCAGCAGCATCAGTGGCCAATTTACAACTACACTGAAGTCAGCATCAAGTGAGAGGAAGATCCGGGTTAAAACTTCACCATGGAACAGCACAGTACAGGCCCTTCAGCCCACAATGTTGTACCAAATCTTAAACCTGCTCCAAGATCACATCCGCCTCCATTTTCCTTTCAGCCATCTGTCTATCTAAGGGTCTCTTAAATGTCCCTAATGGGCTTCTACCAATGCTAACGTGTTTCACTCACCCACCCACCCCTCTGAAAAAAAAATCCCCCTTGTAGTTTAATCACTGAAATTATACTCCTTATATTCACTATTTCCTGGGCAAAAAGACTGTCCACATGATCAATGCCTCTTATCATCTTGTACACCTCTATCAAGTCAGCACTCATCCTCCGTCGCTCCAAAGAGAAATTCCCTGGCTCGCTCAGCCTATCCCCAAAGGACATGCTCTCTAATCCACGCAGCATCCTGGTAAATCTCCGCAGACTCTGAAGCTTCCGCATCCGAGCGGGACAAAGAGAAATGAAAACAGGCACGGTCCAACGTTACCTCGTGGCTCCCCCGGAGGCTACCTTCTTAACACCCTATCAACTTGCACAGGGACCTCAGAGTGAGGGATCAACCGACTGAGAAGGGGAAATCGAGGGAGCAGCAGCGAAAAGGGGAGCAGTTTCATGCTCCGAAGATCTCCCCTGGGTCCAACATAATGATGCTGTTACAAGGAAGGAATGATGACAGCAGCTATATTTCATTAGAGTCTTTTTTTGGGGAAATTTGGTATGTCACCAAAGACTCTGACAAATTTCTACAAACTGCCCCGGAGAGCATTCTAACTGGCACGATTGCCATCAGGTCCTGAGGCCCCACTGTGCAGGATCGGAAAAAGCTGCAGAGAGCCAGCTCCAGCCTCCCCACCTTCAGGAGGAGATGCCTCAAGGACACACCCTCTCCTCACTGGGGGGAGGGGGAGGGGGGCAGGAGCCTGAAGATACGCACTCAGCGTTTCAGGAAGAGCTTCTTTCCCTCCACCATCAGATTTCTGAATGAACCCATTAACACTTCAAGTTTTTTGCTCTTTGCACTTAGCTTATGTTTTATATAATTTATCATTTAGAATATCCACTACCATACCACCCCAGGTAACCCACTTTTAGGCTCATTTTTACTAAAGTGCATGACCTTGCATTTGCCAACACGAACTCCATGTTTTCTTAAAGAGAAAGCTGTCAGGTTTCGTCGTACCCAGCACTGCTGCAGAATTCGCAGCTCCCTCCCTCGTTGCTACTTGCCCTTTCATCTACCATCAAATTTGGAAGCCTTCCATTTCAGTCAGAATATAAACAGTAAACAAGAGAGGGCCAGGAACCGATCCCTAGCACACGTCACTGGTTACATCCTCCAGCTCGAGCAGAGCTCACTTATTCTTCAGGTGTATTATCTTGGATCGGTCATCTCTTTCACAACACACTGTCCTCGGCAGAAAACTGAGTTACACTCCTCAAATTCCTCCATGATAAGCTTGGTAATTTAATTTGCCCTATGTCACTAAAATCTTCCAAGACAATTCAGAAGTCAAGAAGTCCTGGTGCAGCCTTACGAAGCTCCGGTTAGCATCTGGAGTACTGTATGCAGTCCAGGTTGCCCTGTTGGTTTTTAGGAAGAATGGTGAAGCTTTGGAGAGGGAGCAGAACAGATTTACCAGGATTAGAAGACAAGACAGACTGGAGAAACTTGGGCTGTTTTCTCTGGGGCGCCGGAACCTGAGGGGAGATCTGACAGAGGTTTACAAGGTTATGAGAGGCACAGATAGAGTGGGCAGGGAGTAGCTTTTTCCAAAGGTTGAAATGTCTCATACATTTAAGGTAAGAGGTAATTCCCAAGATGTGAAGGGCAAGTTTCTTTAAAAAAAACAATGGTGGGTGCCTGGGATGTGCCGCCTGGGGTGGTGGTAGAGGCAGAAACTTTAGTCTTTTAAGAGATGTTTAGGTAGAAACATGAATGTGAGGGAAATGGAAGGATGTGGCCATTGTGCAGGCAGAACAGATTAGTTTATTTAGCCATCTGATTTCTAATTTAGTTGGTTCAGTACCAACATTGTGGGCTGAAGGGCCTGCACATGAGCTGTATTACATGCATTCTCTGCCACGTCCATGGTCCAGGTGCGGATCGATGGGACCAGGCAGAACAACAGTCTGGCACAGACTAGATGGGCCAAAGGGCCTGTTTCTGTGCTATTGTCCTCTTACGAGTCTTGAGATGCTACATTTGAGACCCAAGTTACTCCCACCCACCTCCTTTTTCCCTTACTATTTAGAACTTCACTCTAAACTTAACACCACAAGACATGTGGAGCAGAACAAGGCCATTTTGCCCATTATAATTTTTTTTTAATTAAAAGATTAACCAATACAATTTATTATTCCATTTAGTTCAGTACTGTTTCCAAGTGTCCGTAGCAGTTTTTTAGATGATGAGCTTCTGTTGGCAGATGGTATACTGGTCATCATAATCTTCTTGCTTCATGCTCAGACTCCAAAAGCGTCAGCACATCTCCCTCACAGACTGGCCCTTTCACATTCTGAATGACGGGTCGGTTGCTGTCATCCATAAATTCCACACGAACCTGTGTACACTGTCCCTGGGAACCAGTTCTTCCAAGAACTTTGGTAACCCGCGCTAATTTGTGTCCACGGACCCTCCATCACGGTGGCAGATCAGCGAAAAGGCCTTCACCCATTATTCTATCACTAACCACTGCCTGCATATCACATCTCCACACGCAAAGAGATTTGAGGACCAGAGGGCCTGAGTTATGGGGAGAGGTTTAGGCTAGGTCTTCATGCCTTGAAACACAGGAGATCAAGTGGGTGACCATGGAAGTGTTTAAGACCAGGAGAGATATAGACCAGATAGATGGTAACAGTTTTTAGCCCCCAGTAGAAGAATCCAAAACTAGGTTTAGGGTGAAAGGTGAGAAATTAAAAGTAACTGAAGGGGCAATTCTCTCCCTACACAGAGGGCGATGAGGACATTTTGCCAGAGGAAGAGGTGGAGGCAGGTGCACTGGCATCATTTAGGAAGCATGTGGACAGGCACATGGAGGGGTGAGAGGGATATGGACCGAATGCAGGAAACTGGGATAAGCTGGGTCAGCATGGACTAGTCGGACCACCGGATCTATATCCACGCTGTGTCACTATGACCATTGATACCCGTAATACCATCCTGCCCCTTTCACCCTGTGGCCTGTTCTTCACACACATCTTATATCCTGGAAAATTGAGGATTTTCCCCAGTCAACCTGCAAGAACATCTTCAAAACACGTCCCAGGAGCAGCACATCATGTTCCACAAACTAAGGCGCGACACAGCAGCGTAGCAGTCAGTACAGCATAGGCAGCCCAGGTTCAATTCACACCACTGCCTGCTTAACATACACCATAGAAATCTACAGCACATTACAGGCCCTTCGGCCCACGATGTTGTGCTGACCATGTAACCTACTCTAGAAACTGCTTCGCATTTCCCTACTGTATAGCCCTCTACTTTTCTTATACCCATCCAAGAGTTGCTTAAAAGACCCTATTGTATCCACAAAGATCCCATTGTGTCCTCCTACAGTCTGAAGATGTACCAGTTGGTAGGTTAATTGGTCATTGTAAATCGCCCTGTGATAGGGCTAGGGCTAAATCAGGGGGTTGCTAGGCAGCATGGCTCAGAGAGTCAGAAGGGCCTATGCCATACTGTTTAAAAAAAAGACAATGTTGAACTCTCCAACTGAACTGTCCCTGGTTTCTCTCCTCATCCACCCAGTTCCTCCTTCAACACCCCCCCCCTTCCTTCACCCTGCTGCTTCTTTACCCCACACACTCCTCCGAGTGTCCCCTCTGCCCTCCGCACCTCCCATGTTTGGTCCCATGCTTCACCTTCCTCTCCTGACAGAACTCCCCCACCAAATTGCCAGCCCCCATGGCTACTCCCACCCCGCTCACCTCATCTTGCTGAAGCCCTGGATGCCAGCCTCCTCTCCTCATCGAGCCCAGGTGGCAGGTATAGGAGCCTCGGGACTCTCACCACCGGATTCAAGGACAGAGCCATCAGGCTCTTAACCACAGTGGTTAACCACACTCACTTGCCCATCCATTCAGATGTTCCCTCAACCGATGATCTTCCTTTACGGACTCTAACATGTTATTTCATGTTGTTACATATTGCTGTTTATATTTGCATTTGCAGTTTGCTTTCTGCTACGGTCTACTAGATCTTTCAACGATCCTGTTATAGTTACTATTATATAGGTTTGCTGACTATGCCGATCTCAGGGTTGTACGTGGTGACACGTTTATTCTAATAAAATTTACTTTGAAGTGTCCATCTCTCTCACTGATACTGCCCGACACACCGAGCTCCTTCAGATTTTTTATGCCAGATTCTGGGATCTGCATTATAGGGTGTCTCCGTGAAAACCATCAGTTGATGGTCATTTCTCACTACCAGTTCATCTGTCTTACTGCAACGTGCTACACGCGTTCAATTAAACCTGCAAGAGGACCAGACCTTGCCGTTGGGTTTGGGGGCTTGCGTGCTTTGGTGGCACAGAATGTGATGCTGGATGGAGTCAGGGCTTTGTGCTTTAGCTCTTGGTAGGGTTGCCCATGCCCAACAGGTCAAAGGTTAGAGGACTAAGGGTGGTCCGCTGGTCTTCAGGGTTCAGTTCAGGGTTACCAACTGTGACTGGTCAAACAAAACTTACGGAAACAGCGATGAAGAACCTTTCTACACAGACAGGTGGAGGGTCTCCATCACTGAGCTAAACGCCAGAGGTACAACAGGCAGTAAGCGCTCAATTAAAGACGATTGTGCTTTCATTTTTTATATATACTGCATCTAGCTTTTGCCAACTTGGATTTTCCCTGTGCTGCAGATATTCGTTCATGTTTTCTGTCGCAGTCTGTTCAACAACTTTCCCCCCACACTCTCCTGTGCCACCATGCTTTTACTGCCTCTGGATCTGTCAAAATCCCTTCCCTCCTCCCATTACGCTTAAGGGCCCGATTGACAGGTCCCAGCACAGTTCAGGAGAAGCCCATCCCGATAGAACAACTCCCTCCCCCCCTTCCCCGGAAATAATGCCAGTGGAACTGATTGGGTTCCTCGAACAAGAGGACTAACAGTCTGGGTGAACCACACATTACACCCTCCACCTCTGGTGCTTCCTTTTACAGATTCCAACCGGCTTTGACCCCTTCAGGCTGTTCTGTTATTCGAGGCCTCTGTTGGTCAGGGTCGACCGTGGATTTTCATCCTAGCTACCTACGACCAGGGCAACACGATACGGAGAGCAAGCGGTCCCCCCCCCCCCCCCCACCCCAGCCACCTCAGTGGGACCGGAGGGAGGACAGAGGCTGGCCATGCTGTTATTTTGTTGCTGTTGTCATGGTCACAACGTCCAGAATGCATTGCCGCCGGAACGTGTGGCAACACTAGCGGGCTGTCCCCAGCACGTCCTTGGGACACATTGGTTGTTAGCTCACATGATGAGATAACGTACAGTGAAATTCATCATTTGCATCAACAACCAACCTGACCCAAGGATGTGCTGGGAGCAGCCGGCAAGTGTTGCTACATCTGAATCAAGTGAAAATAATTAATAGTAAATGGCCTCCGAGTGCAGCTAATGGTCGGTTCATAGAACAGTACAGAGTAAAGGCCCTTCAGCCCACAATGTTGTCCTGACCTCCACAATCAACCTAACCCTTCCCTCCCACAAAGCCCTCCATTTCTTCTTTCATCTATGTGCCACCCAGAGGTTCACTTATTATCAAAGCACGTATTCATAGGCAACTCTGAAATCTGTCTTCTCCAGACAGCCACAGAGCAAAGAACATGAAGGTTGTCTGTAGAGAAACACCAATCACACAAAAAGAATGGTATCCCAATCATCAATCCCCAAAGCCCCCCTTCCCCGACACAAAATGGAACAGGAACATCAATTCCCCCCCCGCCAAAAAAACCCTCCCTACACAAAAAAACTAACAAAACATCAACCCTTAAACATCCTCTTTTAGATGCCCCTAATGTATCTGGATTTTATCATACACACCCCCCCCCCCCCAGCAGGGCACTCCATGCACGCACCATTCCTGCCTCTGACATCCCCCTATACTTTCCACCAATCAATGTAAAATCATGCCCTCTTGTACTAGACATTTATTGTACACCTCACTCAGTTGCCTCTCATCCTCCTTCACTCCAAGGAGAAAAGCCTTTGCTCACTCACCCTTTCCTTACGATACATGCTCTCTAACCTCGGTGGCACCCTGGTAAATCTCCCCTGCATCCTCTTTAAGGCAACCAGAACTGAACACAATACGGCAAGTGTGGTCTAACCAGGGTTTCACTGAGCTGAAACTTTACCTCGCAGGCTTTGAACTCGATCCCAACTAATGAAGGCCAACACATCATACACCTTCTCGATCATCCTACCAACTGGCACAGCAACTTTGAGGCACCTATAGGCATGGTCTAACTTGGAAAGGCATCAGCTTGAAGATTGGCCTTGTGGTACAAGACACCCGGACTTGGCCTCTCAGAAACTACTTTGCTGTGTCACGTCCTGCAGCTCAGTAAAACGGGGCTCCAGCTTAAGGGTGGACATGTAGGTAAAGTGTATAATACAAAGGACCCTCAGTGTTTGTCTTTGAATGTCTAATGTGACTTTCTAGGAAGTTGTTCTCCTAGAATCCCAATAGAACTTCCAGCATTCTAATTTTGTCCGAGCCCCAGAAAGCAGAGGAGTTGTTTCCTGATGGTGTCTTTATGATGTCTCATTTGTTTAGATGGTGAAAGGCTTCGTGGTTTTGATACCACAATCTGATATCCTGCTGGAAAAGTGAAAATGAAAGTTCCCTAGTGGGAAGTTTAAATTGTATTAACACACTGTGATACCAACGCACCAGGACAGTGTCTGGATTAGAGAAAGTGGAGGGGCTATGTGGGAGGGAAAGGTTTGATTGATCTTGGAGTGAGTTAAAAGGTCAGCACGACATTGAGGGGCGAATGGCCTGCACAGTTCTGTTCTACAACCTGGTGCTAAAACAACCTAGTCCTGAGTGTCCACAGGGCAAAGGAGCTGGTTGTTGACCCAAGGAATTGGTGGGGGGGGGGGGGGTAGACCAGTGTCCAGAGGGGATTGCCCCCTCCAGTGCTGACCCCTTCAACAAAGACGCTGTGAAGCTGAGCATACGGCTGACTGCTTCATGTTCCTCGAGGCCTTCCGCTGGTCAGGGTCAACTATGGATGCTGCGTCCTAGCCAAGACAGTACGGTATAGAGAGCAACGGGCTCCCCCTCTCCATGTGACTGGTAAATCCAAAGGGACAGCAGAGACCGATAGCTTGGCACGAGTGGCATTGCAGAATTTGCCAGTCCATATAGGACTGCCTTACGGACTCCATCTCCAGATCCCCCCAGGTTTACTCCCATGCTGCAAGGTATTGAAGGTTTGAGATCCGAGTTTTCCTTCTCCGATACGAGCTGCCAACGAGCCCCGTCCGTCCAAAGCAACTGGTCTTAAGGCGCCAATAACCTGCCTTCGCCCACTTCTCCCATCAATAGAAACAACTACGCTGGGCTTGGCAGCTAAACCGCGCGTGAAGGCCAGGAGCTGGACACTGTTGCCAGAGGCCATTTGTGACACACGCCATTGGGAGCGTTACAGGTAGCGGGTACTTACCAGCACTACCCCAGCCCCTCTCTCAATAGACTATTTGGCATTTCAAGAATGCGCCGATCTTTGTGATAAGGTTTGCTTGCCTGTCCCCACCTTCTTCCCACACCTTTTCATCTCAAACCATTAGAACCTGTGATTCCTTCAATAATTTGGCCTGAAATGCCTTTTGCGGTAGAGGAGCCCAGAGTCTGCCATTGAAATGTTTCTCCCCCCCCACCACCACCGTTCCCATCTCCTGCTACATCCCAAACGCTGATGCAGGCTCCTCTTGGTGTGAACATCCTTCACCTGGTCTGTTCAGACCCAGCAGAACTTCACATTCCAAGGACATTTCCTACTGAACGGATGATAAAACTCTTGATGTCCATCTACCTTGCACCTTTTCTGCAATTTTCTCTTTAACCATAACAAATTAATCTGTGTTAATGCTTTGCCGCGACCCTTTTACTGCCTCAATGCATGGAACAGGTCCTACCAGCGTTTGAGCTGCACTGCTCAGTGACCCTCCTATTTAACCCCAGCCTGAAGACAGGAAAACTTAACAATGACCGATTAACCCTTGGACTGTGGGAGGAAACCTGAGCACATGGAGGAGATCTACACACACACACGGGAAGGAACGAGGAGTTGAACTCTGACCCCCGAGCTGTAATAGCTTGTGCCAACAGCTACGCTGTGGCCTGTACGGATAGAAAGGGTTTATATTTATACGATCACGTACATTGAAACATATAGTGAAATGTATCACCTGTCAAATCAAATCAGTGAGAAGAGCTCTGGGCAGCCCACAAGTTGTTACATGCTTCCAACAGCAACACAGCGTGCCTACAACCCAGTTACCCCGGCTTTGGAATGTGGGAAGAAACCCTGGGAAAGGGCCTGACCAGCCACTCGAAGCTCTCTCAGCCCGCGATGCTCCATGGCCCACGGGCGGCCAGGCTGCGGGAAGCATTGACCACTTCCCATATCCACGAGTCAGCGCTCAACGAGAGACGTTCACCAGCACCTTCCATGCCCCGCATCAGACATGCTCCAAAAACATCGATACCGGCTTATATCTGGACCAACAGTGAAAAGCTTTGCTTGCCTGCCACCTGGACAGGTTGATCAAGTACATCAAAGTAATAAAAAAGGCAAACAGAATATAGAATGACAGGTAGGTCATTCAAGTAGGTGCAAGGGCTGCGAGGTAGATTGGGAGATCAATATTACAGGTCCCTCCGCCACAGTGCTGCGCCAACCTTTTAACCTGCTCTAAGACCAATCTAACCTTTCTCTCCCATGTAGACCTCCATTGTATATCTAAGAGTGTCTTAACTGTGTCTAACGTATCTGTCTCTACCACCATCCCTGGCAGTGTGTTCCACACAACCACCTCTGTAAAAAAAACCCACCCTATACTTTCCTCCAAACACCTTAAAATTATTTATTTAGTGATACGGTGCAGAGTAGGGCCCCCCCCCCCAGCAACCCCAACCCCATTAAAGGACAGCTTACAGCCACCAATTAACCCGCCCGCTACACCTTCGGACTGTGGGAGGAAACCGGAGCACCGGGGAAAATCTCAGCATTCCATGGGGAAGACGTACAGAGACTCCTTACAGAATGGCGCCGGAATGCCCTGTTCTCCAATAGTGTCACGCTAACCACTACACCACGGTACCTCGTATTGGCCATTCCCTGGGAAAAGTAACTAACTGGCTGCTCATGCAATCAATAGTCTATCTATTCACCTCACATCCTCCTTTACTCCAAAGAGCTTGCTCAACTTGTCCTGCTCTCTAATCCAGGCAGCACCCTGGTAACCCTCCTCTGCACCCTCGCTACAGCTTCTGATGAGGCGTCTTGAACTGACCGGAGTATCCCAGACATTCAGAGTGCAAGGGGTCCGCTCAGGGGGATAGAATGCATTCTGGAGAGCCCGGAGGTAAATGCTGGATTTTCTGCCTCGTGAGGGGTGGGGAGAGAGAGAATGATCGAGGTGGGAGGGAGTGACTGTGCTGGCTGCTTTCCTGAGGCAGCGGGAAGGGTAGAGGGAGTCGGTGGAGGGCAAGGCTGGTCTGTGTGATGGAATGCTTTCTGTGGTAGATCTGTACAGGTTGCTGATGGTCATCACAGAGACATGATGAATTTCCTTTTGCCTCCATAGATGCTGCTTGGCCCAGGGCAGTTCCCCCAGTAATAATCCCTTGCTGTACACCTTCAGTTAGTTACAACACACGCCTCAAACCCACGGACACATCTCAGGAAGGATATAAACCAGGGACGGGCCCACACCCGGCTGAGAGAGCAGGGCATGGTCAAGATGCAGTGGCGACTCCACCAGGGTCGGGTGCGACAGGAGGGGTGTGGGCGGGCATGGGGCTAGCAACCCCATCCCATAAAAAACTCAAGAGCTACAGAAACGGCACAAGAAGCTCTCCTGGGAGAGGAAGTATCCTCACCCAGAAGCTGTGGTAAAAGCATCTAGTCCGCGGACACCAAAATGGCCGGTCAACCCAAGGCGAAGGGCAGCCGGCGCCGAGATGGGGGCCTGGGGACAGCTCGAAAGATTGGCCCAGGACAGAGGTCTGGTGAGCTGCTGTCGGAACCCACGCCCCAGCAGGGCTTTAAATTAAAGGGTAGCAACTAACGCACACAGCTCGACAGGAGGAAAGGCTAAAGGGTGTGTTCATTTCCCAACTCCCGCTCCGTCAGGAACTTCTCCGAGCCCAGGCAGAGGGAGGAGGGCGACACCCCCCGCCCCGGACCAGAGAGGAACCGGGACCTTCATTCCCCATAGAAATAGCGGAGCCGGACTCGCGCGGGAGGGATAACGAAATTCTGCAAAACTTTTTTTAAAAATCAGACAAGCTGTTTAATTTAAAGGGACGAGGGCGAGTCAGCTCATTAGCTGGGATCCCAACACTTGCATCGTCCACGGCGCTCCCTCTCTCTCTCCCTTCGCCCCGTATTGTCGTCGAATTTCTCCAACTTAACGTGAAAAAGCTTTTCACAACTTTGTCTTTGACAGCACTGGGCCGTTCTTCAGCCGGGACGCCCTTCCTCCTTCTTCCCTCTGGGACTTCTACTCTGCTACCCCCCCATCCCCCTTCTGGGTCCTTTTCCCTCACTCCTCTCCCCATCTCGCCTCTCATCCCTACTGGAACTTATTTCCCACTCGTCCCGACTCCCTGCTAACTCGCCCCCTCTTCTCATTCCCGTTCTGGGATTCCACCCCTCCAACCCCCTGCCTCTCCTCTTCCCCCTTCCCCACCAATCCTCGCGGACTGTTCACTCCCTTATGGGACCTTTCCTCTCTCACTCCCCCTCACGGCTGGAACTTTTACCCCTCCCCCTCCGGGACTTTTCCCTCCCCCACTTCTAGAACTTTCCCCCCCTCCCCAATTCCCCTCCTCAATCCCCCTCTTATCCTTCTCTTCCACACCCCTTTCTGGGGTTTCTACACCACCTCTCCTCTTTGCCCTTACCCTCCCCCGCTCACTCCCTGCTAGAATCTTCCTTTCCACCTCCCCCGCCAGTTCGGGTCCGGCTCTCGCCCCCTCCCCCATCCCGGGAACACATTCCCAGCGCTTTGAGTTGTGATCCAGGACCACTCACCTGCCCAACAGTTGCCCAACACCAAGAGGGTAAAGACGCGGCAGACCGGACCCATCGCGGGAGTCAATTCCAATTCGGTTCAAGAGACCAGTCAGTTCTCTCTCGCTGCCCGGCACCTGACCACACTGTCGCAACTAAACCAGTTACCGGGGACCAAAGCTAGCGGAACCCCGCCCAAACCTGGTTCAAACTGCGCGCACCACTGGATCAAATCAGCATGCACCTGCTCAAACCCCGCCCACACCTGTCTTAAACACCCCCTCCCTTCCACAGCTTGCTGAAACCCCACCCACACCTGTCTCAAACACCCCACTCCCCCACACCGCTCTCAAACACCCCATTCTCCCCCACACCCTGTTCAAACCCCCACCCACACCTGTCTCAAACACCCCCTCCCACACCTGTATCAAACCCCCACCCACACCTGTCCCAAACACCCCCTCTCTTCCACACCTGTATCAAACCCCCGCCCACACCTGTCTTAAACACCCTCTCCCTTCCACAGCCTGCTGAAACCCCACCCACACCTGTCTCAAACACCCCACTCCCCCACACCGCTCTCAAACACCCCATTCTCCCCCACACCCTGTTCAAACCCCCACCCACACCTGTCTCAAACACCCCCTCCCACACCTGTATCAAACCCCCACCCACACCTGTCCCAAACACCCCCTCTCTTCCACACCTGTATCAAACCCCCACCCACACCTGTCTCAAACACCCCCTCCCTTCCACACCTGTATCAAACCCCCACCCACACCTGTCTCAAACACCCCCTCCCTTCCACAGCCTGCTGAAACCCCACCCACACCTGTCTTAAACACCCCACTCCCCCACACCTGTATCAAACCCCCCCACACCGCTCTCAAACACCCCATTCTCCCCCACACCCTGTTCAAACCCCCACCCACACCTGTCTCAAACACCCCCTCCCTTCCACACCTGTATCAAACCCCGCCCACACCTGTCTTAAACACCCCCTCCCTTCCACAGCCTGCTGAAACCCCACCCACACCTGTCTTAAACACCCCACTCCCCCACACCCTGTTCAAACCCCCACCCACACCTGTCTCAAACACCCCCTCCCTTCCACACCTGTATCAAACCCCCACCCACACCTGTCTCAAACACCCCCTCCCTTCCACACCTGTATCAAACCCCCACCCACACCTGTCTCAAACACCCCCTCCCTTCCACACCTGTATCAAACCCCCACCCACACCTGTCTCAAACACCCCCTCCCTTCCACACCTGTATCAAACCCCCACCCACACCTGTCCAAAACACCCCCTCTCTTCCACACCTGTATCAAACCCCCCCACACCGCTCTCAAACACCCCATTCTCCCCCACACCCTGTTCAAACCCCCACCCACACCTGTCTCAAACACCCCCTCCCTTCCACACCTGTATCAAACCCCCACCCACACCTGTCCCAAACACCCCCTCTCTTCCACACCTGTATCAAACCCCCCACACCCTGTTCAAACCCCCCCCACACCGCTCTCAAACACCCCCTCTTCCACACCTGTATCAACCCCCCCACACTGCTCTCAAACACCCCCTCCCTTCCACACCTGTATCAAACCCCCACCCACACCTGTCCCAAACACCCCCTCTCTTCCACACCTGTATCAAACCCCCCACACCCTGTTCAAACCCCACCCACACCTGTCTTAAACACCCCTCCCTCCCACACCCTGCTCAAAACCCCACTCACAACCTGGTTCAAGATCCCGCACACATCACTCTCAGACCTCACCTAGACATTCTTCAAACCCCACCTACTTTCCCTCAAGCATTACCCTCAGCTCCCTCACAAACTCTGCCCTCTCCAGACTCCATCCCACCCACAGCCGACCTCTCTGCTGCCCTGCAAGAGGACACGATTCACCAAGCCTCCCAGCACGCCGGAAGATCAAGTGGAGACATTGTTGATGTCTCCAGGGCCCCAAGATGCCAGTTCTAGATAAACCCAACTCTTTGAAACATACGGGGCAACACCAAAGTCCTTGTGATATATTTATTAATTAGTCATTTTGCTTTGTATTGCTGCTGCAAAACAAATTTCAAAGTTCCATGTAAATTTACTGTCTAAACCCACGTACTCAATAAATCTATAGAATAATCGCCATCACAGATCCATGAAAGACTAACCAGAACAAACTGTGCAAATATAAACAAATAAATAATAATAAATAAACAAACAATAAATATTGAGAACATGAGATGAAGAGTCCTTGAAAGTGGGTCCTTTGGTCGTGGGAACAGTTCAGTGATAAAGCAAGTGAAGTTATTTGAAGTTTTCCCCTTTGGTTCAAGATCCTGATGGTTGAAGAGTAGTAGCTACTCCTGATCCAGGTGGTGCAAGTCCTGAGGCTCCTGTGCCTTCTTGCTGATGGTAGCAGTGAGGGGAGAGCCTGCCCTGGGTGGTGGTGGTCCCTGATGGTAGCAGTGAGGGGAGAGCCTGCCCTGGGAGGTGGGGGTCCCTGATGGTAGCAGTGAGGGGAGAGCCTGCCCTGGGTGGTGGGGGTCCCTGATGGTAGCAGTGAGGGGAGAGCCTGCCCTGGGTGGTGGTGGTCCCTGATGGTAGCAGTGAGAAGAGAGCCTGCCCTGGAAGGTGGGGGTCCCTGATGGTAGCAGTGAGAAGAGAGCCTGCCCTGGAAGGTGGGGGTCCCTGATGGCAGCAGTGAGGGGAGAGCCTGCCCTGGGTGGTGGGGGTCCCTGATGGCAGCAGTGAGGGGAGAGCCTGCCCTGGGTGGTGGTGGTCCCTGATGGTAGCAGTGAGGGGAGAGCGTGGCCTGGGTGGTGGTGGTCCCTGATGGTAGCAGTGAGGGGAGAGCCTGCCCTGGGAGGTGGGGGTCCCTGATGGTAGCAGTGAGGGGAGAGCCTGCCCTGGGTGGTGGGGGTCCCTGATGGTAGCAGTGAGGGGAGAGCGTGGCCTGGGTGGTGGTGGTCCCTGATGGTAGCAGTGAGGGGAGAGCGTGGCCTGGGTGGTGGTGGTCCCTGATGGTAGCAGTGAGGGGAGAGCGTGGCCTGGGTGGTGGTGGTCCCTGATGGTAGCAGTGAGGGGAGAGCGTGGCCTGGGTGGTGGTGGTCCCTGATGGTAGCAGTGAGGGGAGAGCCTGCCCTGGGTGGTGGGGGTTTCTGATGGTAGCAGTGAGGGGAGAGCCTGCCCTGGGTGGTGGGGGTCCCTGATGGTAGCAGTGAGGGGAGAGCCTGCCCTGGGTGGTGGGGGTCCCTGATGGTAGCAGTGAGGGGAGAGCGTGGCCTGGGTGGTGGTGGTCCCTGATGGTAGCAGTGAGGGGAGAGCCTGCCCTGGGAGGTGGGGGTCCCTGATGGTAGCAGTGAGGGGAGAGCCTGCCCTGGGTGGTGGGGGTCCCTGATGGTAGCAGTGAGGGGAGAGCGTGGCCTGGGTGGTGGTGGTCCCTGATGGTAGCAGTGAGGGGAGAGCCTGCCCTGGGAGGTGGGGGTCCCTGATGGTAGCAGTGAGGGGAGAGCGTGGCCTGGGTGGTGGGGGTTTCTGATGGTAGCAGTGAGAAGAGAGCCTGCCCTGGGAGGTGGCGGTCCCTGATGGTAGCAGTGAGGGGAGAGCGTGGCCTGGGTGGTGGTGGTCCCTGATGGTAGCAGTGAGGGGAGAGCGTGGCCTGGGTGGTGGTGGTCCCTGATGGTAGCAGTGAGGGGAGAGCGTGGCCTGGGTGGTGGTGGTCCCTGATGGTAGCAGTGAGGGGAGAGCCTGCCCTGGGTGGTGGTGGTCCCTGATGGTAGCAGTGAGGGGAGAGCGTGGCCTGGGTGGTGGTGGTCCCTGATGGTAGCAGTGAGGGGAGAGCGTGGCCTGGGTGGTGGTGGTCCCTGATGGTAGCAGTGAGGGGAGAGCGTGGCCTGGGTGGTGGTGGTCCCTGATGGTAGCAGTGAGGGGAGAGCGTGGCCTGGGTGGTGGTGGTCCCTGATGGTAGCAGTGAGGGGAGAGCCTGCCCTGGGTGGTGGGGGTTTCTGATGGCAGCAGTGAGAAGAGAGTCTGTCCTGGGTGGTGGGGTCCCTGATCATAGATGCTGCTTTCCTGTGACAGTGCTCCGTGTAAAAGTGCTCAATGGTGGGGAGAGTTTTACCCCTGATGGGCTGGGCTGTATCCACTACTATTTGTGGGATTTTCCATTCAAGGGCATTGGTGTTTCCATACTAGGCTGTGATGCAGCCAGTCCACCACACATCTGTAATTTCACGTCAGTGCGAACAACTCTGATTCTGGGTGAATTTCAGTTGCTGCCTTGCTGGGACTTGAACACACTGTACTTAACTGGATCAATCACTGAGGAGCATCAGTAATTCAGCCACTTCATCCCCACAGTTCAGCGGTCCAGGTGCAGAAACCTGGGCAACTGCCCTCTTCTGCCCCTGTGTGTTGGTGTAGTTCATAGCCATGGGAGCTTCCGGCTGGTAGGTTATGAACACTGAAAAACTCATAAAACTGACGCAACAGAACTTTGTGAAATGATCAATGTTATTTTGACTGTGTAGCGGTTAGTGTCGGCCATTCGGGGTTCAACCCCGCCGCTGTCTGTAAGGAACCTGCACATTTTCTCCGTGTCCACATGGGGTTTTACTGGGAGCCCTGGATCCCTCCCACATTCCAAAGACATATGGGTTGGGGTAGTTAGTTATGGAGATTGACACTTGCAGGCTGCCCCCAGCACCTCTTATTTATTTATTTATTGGCGTCCAGCCAGCAAACACCTGATTTAGTCCTAGCCTAATGACCAATTAACTTACTGACAGATACGTCCAAAGGAAACCCCGAGGAAACCCACAGGATCATGGGGAGAACATACAAACTCCTTCCAAGGCAGCGGTGGGAATTGAACCCGGGTCACCTGTACTGAAACGACGTTGGCACCAGAAACATGGCAACAACAGCACATCCTTAAACTGTGATGCAAAACGACACATCTCACTGTTTCGATATTTTGATGTAAACGTGACAAAATAAAGCCGTCTTTACAAATCTTGTAAAGATTTATGTGCTCTGCGTGTTGACGGTCGACCCCCTATCTGTCTTTCATAATCTGATAAACTTCAATCACGTCTCCTCTCCATCTCCAAAGCTCCAGGGAATGCAGCCTAGATTTGTCCAAACTCTCATTACACTCGATGGCTTCTAATCCAGGCAGCACCTTGGTAACCCTCTCCTGCAGCCTCAACATCCTTCCTATAATGTGGCAAACAGAACGGTACACAATACTCCACCTGTGACCTAACGAGAGGTGTATAAAGCATCCCGACCCCTGATCACAAAGAAAGGCAAGCAAGCCGCACACCGTCGATCAGCCTGAGCAGCCACCTACAGAAAGCTGGGGCGTGGACAAGTCCCTCGGGACATCGGCGGATCTTTTCACTTGACCGACAGAACCAGAGATGCCTGGAATTGTGCGGCATGCCAGGCAGCTGCTGGAGGGGAAGGACCAGGGTTAACGTTGAAACTCAGAGGCCGACGGTCAGATGCAGAGAAGGCGAGGGGGGTGCCGCTGACTGGATGAGGCCGAGGTTAGAATTAACATCACTGACTTAACCATATAACAATCACAGCACGGAAACAGGCCATCTCGGCCCTCCTAGTCCGTGCCGAACCCTTAATCTCACCTAGTCCCACCTACCCGCACTCAGCCCATAACCCTCCACTCCTTTCCTGTCCATATACCTATCCAATTTTACCTTAAATGACACAACTGAACTGGCCTCTACTACTTCTACAGGAAGCTCATTCCACACAGCTATCACTCTCTGAGTAAAGAAATACCCCCTCGTGTTTCCCTTAAACTTCTGCCCCCTAACTCTCAAATCATGTCCACTCGTTTGAATCTCCCCTACTCTCAATGGAAACAGCCTATTCACATCAACTCTATCTATCCCTCTCAAAATTTTAAATACCTCGATCAAATCCCCCCCCCTCAACCTTCTACGCTCCAATGAATAGAGACCTAGACTTGGATGGTGGGAAATTTGTCTTTTCTTTGCTGCAGTAGTATAGTGCAAAGATTTAAAATTACTGTAAGTTACAAAAATAGTGTATTAAAATAAGAATAATGAGGTAGTGTTCATGGACCGTTCAGAAGTCTGATGGTGGAGGGGAAGAAACTGTTCCTGCATCACTGTGTTGTGCCTTCAGGCTCCTGTCCTTCTGCCATGATGTTTCAATGGGAAGAGGGCATATCCTGGGTCTGAGAGTCATTAGTGACGGACGCTGCCTTCCTGGGGCATTGCCTTTCGAAGATGTCCCTGATAATGGGGAAGGCTGTGCCCATGATGGAGCAGAGCTGGCTGTTGCAGGGAAAAGAATTTCAGGATGTATATTATATACATTTCTCTAACATTAACTGTACCTATTGAAACCCTAGTGAACCAGAATCAGGTTTCGTATCACTGGACACACGTCGTGAATTTTGTTGTTTTGTTGCAGCAAAAAAAAGATAGACAGGTAGCGTTCATGGGTTCATTTTCCATTCAGGGATCTGGCAGCGGAGGGAAAGAAGTTGGTTCTGAATGGTTGAGTGTGTGTCTTCAGGCTCCTGTACAAATTCCCTAATGGTAGCAGTGAGAAGAGGGCATGTCCTGGGTGATGGATGCCGCCTTTAAGAGTCACCACCTCTTGAAGATGCCCTCTGTAGTGGGGCCGTGAAGTAGCTCAGGGTCTTTGATCTCATTCACTCTCCACAGACGCGGCCCGACCTGCTGGGTCTTTCCAGCCTCCCAGCTTTAAGTTCATCGTCTGCATTCCAACTCAAAGGAGATGCTTTCAACAAGGGAGGAGCAGTTTTTCACGCGTCTTATTGCTTGCCACTTGTTCGCGTGGCTCTGTCTGCTCAGGACAGAATTATCTGTGCGAAAGGAGACCAGGATTTTTAAACATTTCGCATCTTTTTGCGTTACAGTTTACGCTCGGTGCTGAACAAACGTGCTTACGGCGCCCCCTACAGGGCTCCAGCGGGAGCGCTGGATTCAAAGATTATTTCCTTCACAACACTGTCGGAGGCTTGCGTGCCCCAGTGACCCTGAGGGCTGTGTTGCCTGGAGTCAGGACTTTGTGCTTCGGCTATTGGTAGGGTCACCCTTGGGTAGAGGCAGCATCTGTGTAGGGTCAGAGGGTAGAGGCCAGACTACGAGTGGTCCACCAGTCCTCCAGGTTCGGGTCCAGCTCAGGGCTAACAATCCCGAACGGTCAAACGGAAATGAAGAGCCCTACATCTGAATGGCCAAGGACGGAGAGATGGAGGACCTTCATTGCTGCCCTAAACAGGTGTAACAGACTGTAAGTTTATTTAGCTCATGAACATCGAAACCTACAGCGAAATACATTTTTTTTTGCGCCAACACAGTCCGAGGATGTGCCGGGGGCTGCCCGCAAGTGTTACACACTCTGTTTCCCCATGCTGAGTGAGCCCTGCAATATTTTGGTTTATGTGCTGTGTGTTGTGGGTGCACCGTGGTCTGGAGGAACCTTCTTTCATTTGGTTGTACAGTCAGCCTGGCCTTGAACTTCCCCAGCACCAGCACAGTGTGCCCACGACTTACTAACCCTAACACGTACGTATCTGGAACAGGGAAGGAAACCCACGCAGTCATGGGGAGAAGGTACAACCTCCGACGGGAACAGAACCCGGATCGATGGTCACTGGCACTGTGAATTCCCGTGCGAACCACACCACCCCAGCTGCAACATTTAAAAGAAGTTCGTTCCAGCCTCCCCTCCCCCTACTCTTTCAGCCCGTCAGCTGTCGACTTCCCTCCAGACGCTGCCTGGCCCTCTGACCAGTGAATTGTGAGGGATCACTTCACTGACCACCTCCGGAGCGGATTTCCCAGTGGCCACCCAGTTTAAATCTACGTCCCATTCCCATTCTGACATGTTGGTCTGTGGCCTCCTCTCCCGCTAAACCTCGCTTAGGGGAGCAACACCTCTTGTTCTGTCATGGCCTCCAATCTCACAGCATGAACACTAACTTCAGTAATCTCTGTCCCCTCTCCCTTCTCTCATTTTCCATTTCCCCGTTCTGGTTTCCCTCTCAGCCCTTCTCTTCTCCTCACCTGCCCCCATCTCCCTCTTCCTTCTCTTTCTCCCACTCTCCTCTCCTCTTCGCTTTCTTCTCCTTCAGCTTGTCACCTTTCTCGGCTTCTTACTCACACCCCTCTCCCATCCACACTCCTCCCCTTCTCCCTCAGCTGGTCTCACCTCTCACCTTTTTAAACTTTGGCTTCTTTCCCCTCCCTTTCCAGTCCTGCTGAAGGGTCTCGGCCCAAAAGCGCCCTGTTTATTCCCTCCAGAGATGCTGCCTGACCTGTCGAGTTCCTCCCGCAGCTTGCTTGCTGCTCCAGAATTTCGGAGCACATGAACCCATTTTCTCATGGGAGCGTCTCCCGCTGACACCAGTCCAAATGACAGAGAGCGCAGAGGTGGCTTCATTACTGGGCTAACGGAACAGGCCCGTCAGACCACAGTGCTACAGAGTGTCCTCCCCTTCTGTATTAGGGACTGGGGTGAGCCATTGCCAGGAAGGTGGTCCTGTAGCAAGGCCATCAGTTGGAACATGGCTCTCCCTGCCACTTGTCATTTCCACGGGCTGGAAGAGATCGTGTGTCACAAGTCCAGGGAGTGTGCAGGACTGCAGCCTCTAACTGCGCGGGAGGCTGCTCTAGAATATCTGGTTTCACTTTAGCCCTACCCTCCTGTATAGGGGCGAGGGGTCCCTAGTAAACCAGCTCCTGCAGCTGGCTATCCAGGGTCCTGGATTCGGGTGGGTGGGGTGAGACCTTCCCCCTCACTTAGTCGCACCTATCACCTTCCCCTCCTCCCCTCCTCTTTCTAGCTTCTTCCTGCAGGTAGGGAGGGATAGGTGTGCGTGAGTGTAGGGGTGTCTATGTGCAGGTGTCTGTTGCTCCGGATTTCTGGCATCTGCAGAATCTCTCATGTTCTGGAGCATCACAGTGGGTCGAGGTTGAGAAGTTTGGTTGAAGTCAAACTCAGTTTGGAGGAGCAACACCTCATAGTCCTCGGTAGCCTCCAACCTGACGGCATGAACATAGATTTCTCCAGTTTCCAGTAACATCAGGACACTGGAGCAGGGATCCAATCGCAGACCCAGTACCGTGCACACAGTGACATTAATTGAGTGACAAATCCCGAGGTGCAAACCCAGTCAGTGTCGAAGTTCAGGCAGAATCAAAACATCCAAAACCAGGATCAGGAAACAGGCAGGGTAGATATTCAGACGAACAGAACACGGAGATGATTGCTGGAACGGCTCAGGAAAATTCACTGGCACAATCTGGCAACAAACAGGTGAAAACACAGGACTGAAATACACTGAGCAATAAACAGAGAGGCAGATGATAGGTGGAGCACAATGGGAAATGGGTGGCAGAAATACAATGGCAGCAAGACTGGCCCGTTCTCGGCGGCAGGAGTACGTGCTGAGGGGCACACTGAGCTCGGTGCGGCCACCACAAGGGCCCAGTGGGGAAGGACCACAGTCTAGGGTTCTTCTCCCGTGGGAGTGGGAGGGCCTGGGTGGTGGGGAGTTTAGAGGTGAACCAACATATTGCCACATGGGTGGCTGAACGTGTGGAGATCTATAAAACGTGGTGGAAATATCTGTAAAGGATTAAGTGTCACCGAATGGTTTATCGTAAATAATTTTATCTTGAATAAAGTATATTTTGTTAATTAAAATACAGGGAATACAGGGGCTGGAGTAGAGCAGGAGAGGGGTCAGGAGTACATGACAATACAACACCACAGTCTGACAGCTAGGGGGAAACACACAAAAAGACAGAGTTCAGCTGGAGGTACTGACAAGTAATTACCCCCCTTCCTCTTTTTCCGTTCTAGTTCCGTTCTTACCTGTTCTTTTCACTTGCCCATCACTTTCCCCTGTTGTCCCTCTTCCTTCCCTTTCTCCCAATGGGCCACTCTCCTCTGCAATCAGATCCCTCCTTCTCCAGCCCTTTACCTCTCCCACCTATCAAACCTCCCAGCTTCTCACTTCATCGACCCTCCCCCACCCACCCAGCTTCCCCCTCTCCTGGTCTCACCTGCCAGCTTGTACTCCTGCCCCTTCCCTCCCTCCTTATTCTGGTATTTCCACCCCCCTCCCCCACTCCTTTCCAGTCCTGATGAAGGGTCCTGTCCCAAAACATTCCCCTCCGTAGATGCTGCCTGACGGGCCGAGTTCCTTGTGCCTGTTGCCCGGCCTGTTTGGCAATGTTCCAGGCGTCCAGGTAGACACGGAGAGAGAACGCGTGCTGTCCACTGGGAACCACCCGGGGAGGGATGTCACCGCCTCTGTGTTTGTTGTCGGGCTGTAGAAGTGTAAATGGGCAATAAGAGCGCGTTGGGCCTCAAGCTTGAGAAGCGAAGTGGAAGATGGTAACTTTCAAACATCGAGCTGTTGGTGTCCCACTCCCATTTGTTGCAGGAGCTCTTGGCGGCTGGACATTCCTTTCTTTATTCATTAATCTTTTTATTAAGCTGGCCACTTCCCTCGTCTGCCCGGGAACGCCAGAGGTATAACACCCCACGCTGGGCCTGAGCGATCCCTAACCCAACAGAAACATCATAGACACACACAAAACGCCGCAGGTCGGGCAGCATCTATGGAAATGGTCGACGTTTCAGGCCGACACCCTTCACCGTATTCTCTAACTTTTCATAGCTGCTTCCCTACCCTCAGTATTTCCCCAGATTCCTTTCTGTCCCGCTGATCGGCCAGCTCCATCACCACTAACTCTCCCTCTCCGTCCGCACTCTCCTCCCACCGGTTCTACCCCCCACCATCCTCTCCTAACGCATACCTTCGTCACTTACACCTCCCAACTTCTGACATTCCCCCCCCGACCCAGATCCACCTGACACCTGCCAGCTCTTGCCACACCTCATAAGCCTGACCCCCATCCTGGATACGGCTGGACCTCCCCGCCATTGAGAACATCTGGCGGGAGCCCTGTCCAGAAAGGGGCGTCCGACCCCACCGTGACCTCTTCTCGCTGCTGTCCTCAGGAGGGAGGAACAGGAGCCTCAGGCCCCACACCAGCGGGTTCAGGAGCAGTTATTACCCCTCAACCATCAGGAAGGAGGTACAGGAGCCTCAGGCCCCACACCAGCGGGTTCAGGAGCAGTTATTACCCCTCAACCATCAGGAAGGAGGTACAGGAGCCTCAGGCCCCACACCACCAGGTTCAGGAACAGTTATTACCCCTCAACCATCAGGAAGGAGGTACAGGAGCCTCAGGCCCCACACCAGCGGGTTCAGGAGCAGTTATTACCCCTCAACCATCAGGAAGGAGGTACAGGAGCCTCAGGCCCCACACCAGCGGGTTCAAGAGCAGTTATTACCCCTCAACCATCAGGAAGGAGGTACAGGAGCCTCAGGCCCCTCACCAGCGGGTTCAGGAGCAGTTATTACCCCTCAACCATCAGGAAGGAGGTACAGGAGCCTCAGGACCCACACCTCCAGCTTCAGGAGCAGTTATTACCCCTCAACCATCAGGAAGGAGGTACAGGAGCCTCAGGCCCCACACCAGCGGGTTCAGGAGCAGTTATTACCCCTCAACCATCAGGAAGGTGGTACAGGAGCCTCAGGCACCACACCAGAGGGTTCAGGAGCAGTTATTACCCCTCAACCATCAGGAAGGAGGTACAGGAGCCTCAGGCCCCACACCAGCGGGTTCAGGAGCAGTTATTACCCCTCAACCATCAGGAAGGAGGTACAGGAGCCTCAGGACCCACACCACCAGCTTCAGGAGCAGTTATTACCCCTCAACCATCAGGAAGGAGGTACAGGAGCCTCAGGCCCCACACCAGCGGGTTCAGGAGCAGTTATTACCCCTCAACCATCAGGAGGGAGGAACAGGAGCCTCAGGCCCCACACCAGCGGGTTCAGGAGCAGTTATTACCCCTCAACCATCAGGAAGGAGGTACAGGAGCCTCAGGCCCCACACCAGCGGGTTCAGGAGCAGTTATTACCCCTCAACCATCAGGAAGGAGGTACAGGAGCCTCAGGCCCCACACCACCAGGTTCAGGAACAGTTATTACCCCTCAACCATCAGGAAGGAGGTACAGGAGCCTCAGGCCCCACACCAGCGGGTTCAGGAGCAGTTATTACCCCTCAACCATCAGGAAGGAGGTACAGGAGCCTCAGGCCCCACACCAGCGGGTTCAAGAGCAGTTATTACCCCTCAACCATCAGGAAGGTGGTACAGGAGCCTCAGGCCCCACACCAGCGGGTTCAGGAGCAGTTATTACCCCTCAACCATCAGGAAGGAGGTACAGGAGCCTCAGGCCCCTCACCAGCGGGTTCAGGAGCAGTTATTACCCCTCAACCATCAGGAAGGAGGTACAGGAGCCTCAGGACCCACACCTCCAGCTTCAGGAGCAGTTATTACCCCTCAACCATCAGGAAGGAGGTACAGGAGCCTCAGGCCCCACACCAGCGGGTTCAGGAGCAGTTATTACCCCTCAACCATCAGGAAGGTGGTACAGGAGCCTCAGGCACCACACCAGAGGGTTCAGGAGCAGTTATTACCCCTCAACCATCAGGAAGGAGGTACAGGAGCCTCAGGCCCCACACCAGCGGGTTCAGGAGCAGTTATTACCCCTCAACCATCAGGAAGGAGGTACAGGAGCCTCAGGACCCACACCACCAGCTTCAGGAGCAGTTATTACCCCTCAACCATCAGGAAGGAGGTACAGGAGCCTCAGGCCCCACACCAGCGGGTTCAGGAGCAGTTATTACCCCTCAACCATCAGGAGGGAGGAACAGGAGCCTCAGGCCCCACACCAGCGGGTTCAGGAGCAGTTATTACCCCTCAACCATCAGGAAGGAGGTACAGGAGCCTCAGGCCCCACACCAGCGGGTTCAGGAGCAGTTATTACCCCTCAACCATCAGGAAGGAGGTACAGGAGCCTCAGGCCCCACACCAGCGGGTTCAGGAGCAGTTATTACCCCTCAACCATCAGGAAGGTGGTACAGGAGCCTCAGGACCCACACCACCAGCTTCAGGAGCAGTTATTACCCCTCAACCATCAGGAAGGAGGTACAGGAGCCTCAGTCCCCACACCAGCGGGTTCAGGAGCAGTTATTACCCCTCAACCATCAGGAAGGAGGTACAGGAGCCTCAGGCCCCACACCAGCGGGTTCAGGAGCAGTTATTACCCCTCAACCATCAGGAAGGAGGTACAGGAGCCTCAGGCCCCACACCAGCGGGTTCAGGAGCAGTTATTACCCCTCAACCATCAGGAAGGAGGTACAGGAGCCTCAGGCCCCACACCAGCGGGTTCAGGAGCAGTTATTACCCCTCAACCATCAGGAAGGTGGTACAGGAGCCTCAGGACCCACACCACCAGCTTCAGGAGCAGTTATTACCCCTCAACCATCAGGAAGGAGGTACAGGAGCCTCAGGCCCCACACCAGCGGGTTCAAGAGCAGTTATTACCCCTCAACCATCAGGAAGGTGGTACAGGAGCCTCAGGCCCCACACCAGCGGGTTCAGGAGCAGTTATTACCCCTCAACCATCAGGAAGGAGGTACAGGAGCCTCAGGCCCCACACCAGCGGGTTCAGGAGCAGTTATTACCCCTCAACCATCAGGAAGGTACAGGAGCCTCAGGCCCCACACCAGCGGGTTCAGGAGCAGTTATTACCCCTCAACCATCAGGAAGGAGGTACAGGAGCCTCAGGCCCCACACCAGCGGGTTCAGGAGCAGTTATTACCCCTCAACCATCAGGAAGGTGGTACAGGAGCCTCAGGACCCACACCACCAGCTTCAGGAGCAGTTATTACCCCTCAACCATCAGGAAGGAGGTACAGGAGCCTCAGGCCCCACACCAGCGGGTTCAGGAGCAGTTATTACCCCTCAACCATCAGGAAGGAGGTACAGGAGCCTCAGGCCCCACACCAGCGGGTTCAGGAGCAGTTATTACCCCTCAACCATCAGGAAGGTGGTACAGGAGCCTCAGGCCCCACACCAGCGGGTTCAGGAGCAGTTATTACCCCTCAACCATCAGGAAGGAGGTACAGGAGCCTCAGGCCCCACACCAGCGGGTTCAGGAGCAGTTATTACCCCTCAACCATCAGGAAGGAGGTACAGGAGCCTCAGGCCCCACACCAGCGGGTTCAGGAGCAGTTATTACCCCTCAACCATCAGAAAGGTGGTACAGGAGCCTCAGGCCCCACACCAGCGGGTTCAGGAGCAGTTATTACCCCTCAACCATCAGGAAGGATGTACAGGAGCCTCAGGCCTCACACAACTGCTTCAGGAGCAGTTATTACCCCTCAATCATCAGGAAGGAGGTACAGGAGCCTCAGGACCCACACCACCAGCTTCAGGAGCAGTTATTACCCCTCAACCATCAGGAAGGAGGTACAGGAGCCTCAGGCCCCACACCAGCGGGTTCAGGAGCAGTTATTACCCCTAAACCATCAGGAAGGAGGTACAGGAGCCTCAGGCCCCACACCAGCGGGTTCAGGAGCAGTTATTACCCCTCAACCATCAGGAAGGAGGTACAGGAGCCTCAGGCCCCACACCAGCGGGTTCAGGAGCAGTTATTACCCCTCAACCATCAGGAAGGAGGTACAGGAGCCTCAGGCCCCACACCAGCGGGTTCAGGAGCAGTTATTACCCCTCAACCATCAGGAAGGAGGTACAGGAGCCTCAGGCCCCACACCAGCGGGTTCAGGAGCAGTTATTACCCCTCAACCATCAGGAAGGAGGTACAGGAGCCTCAGGCCCCACACCAGCGGGTTCAGGAGCAGTTATTACCCCTCAACCATCAGGAAGGTGGTACAGGAGCCTCAGGACCCACACCACCAGCTTCAGGAGCAGTTATTACCCCTCAACCATCAGGAAGGAGGTACAGGAGCCTCAGGCCCCACACCAGCGGGTTCAAGAGCAGTTATTACCCCTCAACCATCAGGAAGGTGGTACAGGAGCCTCAGGCCCCACACCAGCGGGTTCAGGAGCAGTTATTACCCCTCAACCATCAGGAAGGAGGTACAGGAGCCTCAGGCCCCACACCAGCGGGTTCAGGAGCAGTTATTACCCCTCAACCATCAGGAAGGTACAGGAGCCTCAGGCCCCACACCAGCGGGTTCAGGAGCAGTTATTACCCCTCAACCATCAGGAAGGAGGTACAGGAGCCTCAGGCCCCACACCAGCGGGTTCAGGAGCAGTTATTACCCCTCAACCATCAGGAAGGTGGTACAGGAGCCTCAGGACCCACACCACCAGCTTCAGGAGCAGTTATTACCCCTCAACCATCAGGAAGGAGGTACAGGAGCCTCAGGCCCCACACCAGCGGGTTCAGGAGCAGTTATTACCCCTCAACCATCAGGAAGGAGGTACAGGAGCCTCAGGCCCCACACCAGCGGGTTCAGGAGCAGTTATTACCCCTCAACCATCAGGAAGGAGGTACAGGAGCCTCAGGCCCCTACACCAGCGGGTTCAGGAGCAGTTATTACCCCTCAACCATCAGGAAGGTGGTACAGGAGCCTCAGGCCCCACACCAGCGGGTTCAGGAGCAGTTATTACCCCTCAACCATCAGGAAGGAGGTACAGGAGCCTCAGGCCCCACACCAGTGGGTTCAGGAGCAGTTATTACCCCTCAACCATCAGGAAGGAGGTACAGGAGCCTCAGGCCCCACACCAGCGGGTTCAGGAGCAGTTATTACCCCTCAACCATCAGAAAGGTGGTACAGGAGCCTCAGGCCCCACACCAGCGGGTTCAGGAGCAGTTATTACCCCTCAACCATCAGGAAGGATGTACAGGAGCCTCAGGCCTCACACAACTGCTTCAGGAGCAGTTATTACCCCTCAATCATCAGGAAGGAGGTACAGGAGCCTCAGGACCCACACCACCAGCTTCAGGAGCAGTTATTACCCCTCAACCATCAGGAAGGAGGTACAGGAGCCTCAGGCCCCACACCAGCGGGTTCAGGAGCAGTTATTACCCCTCAACCATCAGGAAGGTGGTACAGGAGCCTCAGACCCCACACCAGCGGGTTCAGGAGCAGTTATTACCCCTCAACCATCAGGAAGGAGGTACAGGAGCCTCAGGACCCACACCACCAGCTTCAGGAGCAGTTATTACCCCTCAACCATCAGGAAGGAGGTACAGGAGCCTCAGGCCCCACACCAGTGGGTTCAGGAGCAGTTATTACCCCTCAACCATCAGGAAGGAGGTACAGGAGCCTCAGGCCTCACACCAGTGGGTTCAGGAGCAGTTATTACCCCTCAACCATCAGGAAGGAGGTACAGGAGCCTCAGGCCCCACACCAGTGGGTTCAGGAGCAGTTATTACCCCTCAACCATCAGGAAGGAGGTACAGGAGCCTCAGGCCTCACACCAGTGGGTTCAGGAGCAGTTATTACCCCTCAACCATCAGGAAGGAGGTACAGGAGCCTCAGGCCCCACACCAGTGGGTTCAGGAGCAGTTATTACCCCTCAACCATCAGGAAGGAGGTACAGGAGCCTCAGGGCCCACACCAGCGGGTTCAGGAGCAGTTATTACCCCTCAACCATCAGGAAGGAGGTACAGGAGCCTCAGGACCCACACCACCAGCTTCAGGAGCAGTTATTACCCCTCAACCATCAGGAAGGAGGTACAGGAGCCTCAGGACCCACACCACCAGCTTCAGGAGCAGTTATTACCTCTCAACCATCAGGAAGGTGGTACAGGAGCCTCAGGACCCACACCACCAGCTTCAGGAGCAGTTATTACCCCTCAACCATCAGGAAGGAGGTACAGGAGCCTCAGGGCCCACACCAGCGGGTTCAGGAGCAGTTATTACCCCTCAACCATCAGGAAGGAGGTACAGGAGCCTCAGGACCCACACCACCAGCTTCAGGAGCAGTTATTACCCCTCAACCATCAGGAAGGTGGTACAGGAGCCTCAGGACCCACACCACCAGCTTCAGGAGCAGTTATTACCCCTCAACCATCAGGAAGGAGGTACAGGAGCCTCAGGGCCCACACCAGCGGGTTCAGGAGCAGTTATTACCCCTCAACCATCAGGAAGGTACAGGAGCCTCAGGGCCCACACCAGCTGGATCAGGAACAGTTATTACCCCTCAACCATCAGGCTCTTGAACCAGAGGGGATAACTTCACTCACCCCAACACTGAATTGATCCCACAACCAATGGACTCACTTTCAAGGACTCTCCCATTCATATTGTCGACATTTATTGTTGATTAGTTTATTTTTCCCTTTTTTGTACTTGCACAGTTTGCTGTCTGACGGACTTCGGTTCTCAGTGCGTCTGTTATGGGCATTTCTCAATGATGGTGTTTCCTTGTACTTACTGTGAACGCCCGCAAGAAAGTGCGCCTCGGATGACCCGAATGCACTTTGATGAACAGAACGGACAGCGGGGTGACGTGAGAGGCAAGTTTTCTTTTACACGGAGAGTGGGACGCGATGAGGGGGGCGGGAGTGGAGGCTGACACATTGGGCACATTTCGGAGACTCTTAGCTCGGCGCGTAGGTGATAGAGAAACGGACTACGTGAGAGGGAAGGGTTAGAGCGATATTAGGTTAAAGGGTCAGTATAACATCGTGGGCCGAAGGGCCTGTGCCATGCTGTAAAATTCGTTGCAGTCGATTCAGAGAGAGAGAGAGAGAGAGAGAGAGAGAGAGCGATGCCCCTTTAAGTGCCAGGACGTCGCCGAGAGAACGAGCCATGCCTTTGTTGCTGTGTTTATTTGTGCAAGGAGGCGGGTTCGGGAGCCGCGCTGAGACCCATTTCCACCGGGTCCGATCGCAGGGAGCCACGGACTCCCGGCGCGGCTGCTGGGGCAGAGGGGAAGCAACAGCCTTGGGAGAGAGTTACTCCGATTTAAACAGTCATCCCCAGGTAAGAGCAAAAGTAACTTTTATAACTTTATAAAGTTTAATGGCTAAAGATAATTCGCTTAGCATGGTAATTTTTGTAGAATTAACTCATCCGGGATTTTTTTTATTGCCTCCTCCCCTCTCTAATCGCCTCTTGGGCAGGTGGGGAGGGAATCGCCTTGTTGCCCCGTGTTGGATGGAGATGCTCTTGGGAGCCCTCAGGGATTCGATGCGTTTCAATTACTCCCATTCCTTGTGCAAAAACGTGACACTCTGTGTTGCTCATCTCTTCCCCCCCGTTTTGTGGTTCTCTCCCTCCCTCCCTCCCCATTGACATCTCGGCCCCTGTCGTTGCCTGGCATCCTGTCACCAGGGCGACCAGCCGAGTCACTACACAGCAGTTATTCATTAACCAGTGTTTGCTTTTCGACCGACCTCAGCGAGTGGAAAATAATAAAGGTCGCCCCCGTGTGTTCAGAAAGGGGTGGCCCCGGGACCAGAATGAATCGCCGCAGCTTTCAGGCCGCCAACGCCCGCAAATCCGGAGTTCAGCCGCTCGCTGGTCGGAGCATCGGGTACCCGGGACACATGGAGCGCTGGCCCGAGAATTGTTCCAGACATCCCCACGGGGGGTGAACCCAGTGGTCACTCAGCCCACCTGGGGGGGGGGTCCGCACCCCCACAGATTAATCCAGTGATCCACACACCCCACAGATTAATCCAGTGATCCACACACCCACAGAGAATAATCCAGTGATCCACCCCACAGAGAATAATCCAGTGATCCACCCCACAGAGAATAATCCAGTGATCCACACCCCCACACACACACACACACACAGATTAATCCAGTGATCCACACACCCACAGAGAATAATCCAGTGATCTACCCCACAGAGAATAATCCAGTGATCCACACCCCCCCACACACACACACAGATTAATCCAGTGATCCACACACCCACAGAGAATAATCCAGTGATCCACCCCACAGAGAATAATCCAGTGATCCACACCCCCCACACACACACAGATTAATCCAGTGATCCACACACCCCAGAGATTAATCCAGTGACCCACCCCACAGAGATTAATCCAGTGATCCACACACCACACAGATTAATCCAGTGATCCACCCCACAGAGATTAATCCAGTGATCCACACCCCCCACTGAGATTAATCCAGTGATCCACACACACACCACAGAGATTAATCCAGTGATCCACCCCACAGAGATTAATCCAGTGATCCACCCCCACTGAGATTAATCCAGTGATCCACACACCCCAGAGAATAATCCAGTGATCCACACCAACCCCGAGATTAATCCAGTGATCCACACACCCCACAGAGATTAATCCAGTGATCCACACACCCCACAGATTAATCCAGTGATCCACACACCCCACAGAGAATAATCCCGTGATCCACCCCACAGAGATTAATCCAGTGATCCACACACCCCACAGATTAATCCAGTGATCCACACACCCCACAGAGATTAATCCAGTGATCCACACACCCCACAGATTAATCCAGTGATCCACACCCCCACTGAGATTAATCCAGTGATCCACCCCACAGAGATTAATCCAGTGATCCACACACCCCACAGATTAATCCAGTGATCCACACACCCCACAGAGATTAATCCAGTGATCCACACACCCCACAGATTAATCCAGTGATCCACACCCCCACTGAGATTAATCCAGTGATCCACCCCGCAGAGAATAATCCAGTGATCCACACCCCCAGATTAATCCAGTGATCCACCCCACAGAGATTAATCCAGTGATCCGCCCCGAGATTAATCCAGTGATCCACACACCCCAGAGAATAATCCAGTGATCCACACCAACCCCGAGATTAATCCAGTGATCCACACACCCCACAGATTAATCCAGTGATCCACACACCCCACAGAGAATAATCCAGTGATCCACCCCACAGAGATTAATCCAGTGATCCGCCCACAGAGATTAATCCAGTGATCCACGCCCCCACTGAGATTAATCCAGTGATCCACACACCCCACAGAGAATAATCCAGTGATCCACCCCACAGAGATTAATCCAGTGATCCACCCACAGAGATCAATCCAGTGATCCACATCCCCACTGAGATTAATCCAGTGATCCACCCCACAGAGATTAATCCAGTGATCCACCCACAGAGATTAATCCAGTGATCCACACCCCCCACTGAGATTAATCCAGTGATCCACCCCACAGAGATTAATCCAGTGATCCACACCCCACAGATTAATCCAGTGATCCACCCCACAGAGATTAATCCAGTGATCCACACACCCCAGAGATTAATCCAATGATCCACCCCACAGAGATTAATCCAGTGATCCACACCCCCACTGAGATTAATCCAGTGATCCACCCCACAGAGATTAATCCAGTGATCCACCCCACAGAGATTAATCCAGTGATCCAACCCACAGAGATTAATCCAGTGATGAACCCCACAGAGATTAATCCAGTGATCCACCCCACAGAGATTAATCCAGTGATCCACACCCCACAGATTAATCCAGTGATCCACCCCACAGAGATTAATCCAGTGATCCACACACCCGAGATTAATCCCATGATCCACCCCACAGAGATTAATCCAGTGATCCACACCCCCACTGAGATTAATCCAGTGATCCACCCCACAGAGATTAATCCAGTGATCCGCCCACAGAGATTAATCCAGTGATCCAACCCACAGAGATTAATCCAGTGATGAACCCCACAGAGATTAATCCAGTGATCCACCCCACAGAGATTAATCCAGTGATCCACACACCCCAGAGAATAATCCAGTGATCCACACCAACCCCGAGATTAATCCAGTGATCCACACACCCCACAGAGATTAATCCAGTGATCCACACACCCCACAGATTAATCCAGTGATCCACACACCCCACAGATTAATCCAGTGATCCACACATCCCACAGATTAATCCAGTGATCCACACACCCCACAGATTAATCCAGTGATCCACACACCCCACAGATTAATCCAGTGATCCACACACCCCACAGAGAATAATCCAGTGATCCACCCCACAGAGATTAATCCAGTGATCCGCACCCCACTGAGATTAATCCAGTGATCCGCCCCGCAGAGAATAATCCAGTGGTCCAGCCCCCCCCCCCAGATTAATCCAGTGATCCACACACCCCAGAGATTAATCCAGTGATCCACCCCACAGAGATTAATCCAGTGATCCACACACCCCACAGAGATTAATCCAGTGATCCACACACCCCACAGAGAATAATCCAGTGATCCACACCAACCCCGAGATTAATCCAGTGATCCACACACCCCACAGAGAATAATCCAGTGATCCACACCAACACCGAGATTAATCCAGTGATCCACACACCCCACAGATTAATCCAGTGATCCACACACCCCACAGATTAATCCAGTGATCCACACCCCCACTGAGATTAATCCAGTGATCCACCCCGCAGAGAATAATCCAGTGATCCACACCCCCAGATTAATCCAGTGATCCACCCCACAGAGATTAATCCAGTGATCCGCCCCGAGATTAATCCAGTGATCCACACACCCCAGAGAATAATCCAGTGATCCACACCAACCCCGAGATTAATCCAGTGATCCACACACCCCACAGATTAATCCAGTGATCCACACACCCCACAGAGAATAATCCAGTGATCCACCCCACAGAGATTAATCCAGTGATCCACCCACAGAGATTAATCCAGTGATCCACGCCCCCACTGAGATTAATCCAGTGATCCACACACCCCACAGAGAATAATCCAGTGATCCACCCCACAGAGATTAATCCAGTGATCCACCCACAGAGATCAATCCAGTGATCCACATCCCCACTGAGATTAATCCAGTGATCCACCCCACAGAGATTAATCCAGTGATCCACCCACAGAGATTAATCCAGTGATCCACCCACAGAGATTAATCCAGTGATCCACACCCCCCACTGAGATTAATCCAGTGATCCACCCCACAGAGATTAATCCAGTGATCCACACCCCACAGATTAATTCAGTGATCCACCCCACAGAGATTAATCCAGTGATCCACACACCCCAGAGATTAATCCAATGATCCACCCCACAGAGATTAATCCAGTGATCCACACCCCCACTGAGATTAATCCAGTGATCCACCCCACAGAGATTAATCCAGTGATCCACCCCACAGAGATTAATCCAGTGATCCAACCCACAGAGATTAATCCAGTGATGAACCCCACAGAGATTAATCCAGTGATCCACCCCACAGAGATTAATCCAGTGATCCACACCCCACAGATTAATCCAGTGATCCACCCCACAGAGATTAATCCAGTGATCCACACACCCGAGATTAATCCCATGATCCACCCCACAGAGATTAATCCAGTGATCCACACCCCCACTGAGATTAATCCAGTGATCCACCCCACAGAGATTAATCCAGTGATCCGCCCCACAGAGATTAATCCAGTGATCCAACCCACAGAGATTAATCCAGTGATGAACCCCACAGAGATTAATCCAGTGATCCACCCCACAGAGATTAATCCAGTGATCCACACACCCCAGAGAATAATCCAGTGATCCACACCAACCCCGAGATTAATCCAGTGATCCACACACCCCACAGAGATTAATCCAGTGATCCACACACCCCACAGATTAATCCAGTGATCCACACACCCCACAGATTAATCCAGTGATCCACACATCCCACAGATTAATCCAGTGATCCACACATCCCACAGATTAATCCAGTGATCCACACACCCCACAGATTAATCCAGTGATCCACACACCCCACAGATTAATCCAGTGATCCACACACCCCACAGAGAATAATCCAGTGATCCACCCCACAGAGATTAATCCAGTGATCCGCACCCCACTGAGATTAATCCAGTGATCCGCCCCGCAGAGAATAATCCAGTGGTCCAGCCCCCCCCAGATTAATCCAGTGATCCACACACCCCAGAGATTAATCCAGTGATCCACCCCACAGAGATTAATCCAGTGATCCACACACCCCACAGAGATTAATCCAGTGATCCACACACCCCACAGAGAATAATCCAGTGATCCACACCAACCCCGAGATTAATCCAGTGATCCACACACCCCACAGAGAATAATCCAGTGATCCACACCAACACCGAGATTAATCCAGTGATCCACACACCCCACAGATTAATCCAGTGATCCACACACCCCACAGAGAATAATCCAGTGATCCACCACACAGAGATTAATCCAGTGATCCACACCCCCACAGAGAATTGTTCCAGACATCCCCACGGGGGGTGAACCCAGTGGTCACACAGCCCACCCGGGGGGGGGATCCGCACCCCCACAGATTAATCCAGTGATCCACACCCCACAGATTAATCCAGTGATCCACCCCACAGAGATTAATCCAGTGATCCACACACCCCAGAGATTAATCCAATGATCCACCCCACAGAGATTAATCCAGTGATCCACACCCCCACTGAGATTAATCCAGTGATCCACCCCACAGAGATTAATCCAGTGATCCACCCCACAGAGATTAATCCAGTGATCCAACCCACAGAGATTAATCCAGTGATGAACCCCACAGAGATTAATCCAGTGATCCACCCCACAGAGATTAATCCAGTGATCCACACACCCCAGAGAATAATCCAGTGATCCACACCAACCCCGAGATTAATCCAGTGATCCACACACCCCACAGAGATTAATCCAGTGATCCACACACCCCACAGAGATTAATCCAGTGATCCACACACCCCACAGATTAATCCAGTGATCCACACACCCCACAGATTAATCCAGTGATCCACACACCCCACAGATTAATCCAGTGATCCACACACCCCACAGAGAATAATCCAGTGATCCACCCCACAGAGATTAATCCAGTGATCCACACCCCACTGAGATTAATCCAGTGATCCGCCCCGCAGAGAATAATCCAGTGGTCCACCCCCCCCCCCCCAGATTAATCCAGTGATCCACACACCCCAGAGATTAATCCAGTGATCCACCCCACAGAGATTAATCCAGTGATCCACACACCCCACAGAGATTAATCCAGTGATCCACACACCCCACAGAGAATAATCCAGTGATCCACACCAACCCCGAGATTAATCCAGTGATCCACACACCCCACAGAGAATAATCCAGTGATCCACACCAACCCCGAGGTTAATCCAGTGATCCACACACCCCACAGATTAATCCAGTGATCCACACACCCCACAGAGAATAATCCAGTGATCCACCACACAGAGATTAATCCAGTGATCCACACCCCCACAGAGAATTGTTCCAGACATCCCCACGGGGGGTGAACCCAGTGGTCACACAGCCCACCCGGGGGGGGGATCCGCACCCCCACAGATTAATCCAGTGATCCACACACCCCACAGAGATTAATCCAGTGATCCACCCCACAGAGATTAATCCATTGATCCACCCCCACTGAGATTAATCCAGTGATCCACACACCCCAGAGAATAATCCAGTGATCCACCCCAACCCCGAGATTAATCCAGTGATCCACACACCCCACAGAGATTAATCCAGTGATCCACACACCCCACAGAGAATAATCCAGTGATCCACCCCACAGAGATTAATCCAGTGATCCACACCCCCACAGAGAATTGTTCCAGACATCCCCACGGGGGGTGAACCCAGTGGTCACACAGCCCACCCGGGGGGGGGGGTCCGCACCCCCACAGATTAATCCAGTGATCCACACACCCCACAGAGATTAATCCAGTGATCCACCCCACAGAGATTAATCCAGTGATCCACCCACAGAGATTAAACCAGTGATCCACACCCCCACTGAGATTAATCCAGTGATCCACCCACAGAGATTAATCCAGTGATCCACACCCCACAGAGATTAATCCAGTGATCCACCCACAGAGACTAATCCAGTGATCCACACCCCCACAGATTAATCCAGTGATCCACACACCCACAGAGATTAATCCAGTGATCCACACCCCCACTGAGATTAATCCAGTGATCCACACACCCCAGAGAATAATCCAGTGATCCACACCAACCCCGAGATTAATCCAGTGATCCACACACCCCACAGAGATTAATCCAGTGATCCACACCCCCACAGAGAATTGTTCCAGACATCCCCACGGGGGGTGAACCCAGTGGTCACACAGCCCACCCGGGGGGGGGGATCCGCACCCCCACAGATTAATCCAGTGATCCACACACCCCACAGAGATTAATCCAGTGATCCACCCCACAGAGATTAATCCAGTGATCCACCCACAGAGATTAATCCAGTGATCCACCCCCCACTGAGATTAATCCAGTGATCCACCCCACAGAGATTAATCCAGTGACCCACACCCCCACATAGATTAATCCAGTGATCCACCCACAGAGATTAATCCAGTGATCCACGCCCCCAGATTAATCCAGTGATCCACACACCCCAGAGATTAATCCAGTGATCCACCCCACAGAGATTAATCCAGTGATCCACCCCAGAGAATAATCCAGTAATCCACACCCCCACAGATTAATCGTGATCCACACCTCATAGAGATTACTCCAGTGATCCACACCCCACAGAGATTAATCCAGTGATCCACACAGCTCACTGGGGGGTCCCACACACTCAGCAGAGATTAATCCAGTGATCCACACACCCCACAGATTAATCCAGTGATCCACACACCCCACAGAGATTAATCCAGTGATCCACACCCCACAGAGATTGATCCAGTGATCCACACCCCCAGAAATTAATCCAGCGATCCACACCCCCAGATCAATCCAGTGATCCACACAGCCCACTGGGGGGATCCACACCCCCACGGAGATTAATCCAGTGATCCACACAGCCCACAGAGATTAATCCAGTGATCCACACAGCCCACTGGGGGGGATCCACACCCCCACAGAGATTAATCCAGTGATCCACACACCCCACAGAGATTAATCCAGTGATCCACACACCCCACAGAGATTAATCCAGTAATCCACTCAGCCCACAGAGATTAATCCAGTGATCCACACAGCCCACTGGGGGGTCCACACACTCCACAGAGATTAATCCAGTGATTCACAACCCCCCCGAGATTAATCCAGTGATCCCCCCACTGAGATTAATCCAGTGATCCCCCCACTGAGATTAATCCAGTGATCCACACAGCCCACTAGGGGGGCACACACCCCACAGAGATTGATCCAGTGATCCACCCCCCCCACAGAGATTAATCCAGTAATCCACACAGCCCACAGAGATTAACCCAGTGATCCACCCCCACAGAGATTAATCCAGTGATCCATACAGCCCACTAGGGGGGGGGGTCCACACACCCCAAAGAGATTAATCCAGTGATCCACAACACCCACATAGATCAATCCAGTGATCCACCCCACACAGATTAATCCAGTGATCCACAACCCCCACAGAGATTAATCCAGTGATCCACACACCCCAGAGAGAGTTGAATCCAGTATCCATACAGCCCACAGGGGGCAATCCAGTGATCCACACACCCCACAGGGAGTGATCCAGTGGCCCAAACAACCCATGGGGGTAATCCAGTGATCCACACACTCCACAGGGGGTAATCCAGTGACACACAGAGGGGTAATCCAGTGCTCAGCCCAGCCCACAAGGGGGTAATCCAGTGACCCACACACCCCACAGGGGTAATCCGGTGATCCAGTGGTCCTCACACCCCACTGTGAGATGAATACAGTGGGATCACAGTCCATTCCTTGCCATTGCCTATTCACTATTATAGAACAGACAGAACCACGTCACAGCTCAGGCCTTCATGCCCACGATGTTGTGCCAACCCTTTAACCTGTAAAATCAATCTAGCTTTCCCTCCATGCACCTCAGTCTCTTAAACATACCTAATGATTCTGCCCCCCCCATATTAGTCATTTCTGTCCTGCGAGGAAATCTCCAGTTGCCCCCTTGATCTATGCCTCTTGCCATCTTGAGAACTCCAAGTCACCTCTCACCGATATCACCATCTTGACATATTCACACACTCACCAAATCTTCTGGCTCCAGTCCTATCACTCTAACTAACACCTTTTTATCTTGTCATCATATTTATTTATTAGTTTATACTTATCTACCCCAGCGTACTGCACTTTGAACCGCGTTGCCTGTATGAAGGGTGCTCTATAAATAAAGTTGTTATTATTATTAGTTCCTGGATCATTTTATTCATGAGCTCCTCCCCAGTAGCAGTTCCTTCGATCTCGCCCATGCCCCCCGCACCCCGACAGCGCGATGCCTCCCTCCCTGACTGTCGAATCACAGGCACGGCTGAAATCGGAGTGCTTTCCACAGTTTTCTTCGGCAGCTAAAGAGTAAAGGTATCGGTCTGGTTTAAGATGGACTGCGTGTGCGTGTGTGTGTGTGTGCACGTGTCTGTGCATGTGCATGTATGTGTGTGTGCATGTGCGCGCGTGTATGTGTGTGTGCATGCGTGTGTGTGTGTGCTTGCTAGCCACACACAGCCACTCCATCAGCAAGCAGCACACGACTTTCCTCAGCTGTGCCGGCTTAAATTCCTGTCTCTCTCTCTCCGTTTCCCACAGAAGCAGGAAGAGGAGGCACTCCACCATTCCGTCTGACTGTCCGGCGCGGGACGAGGTGCACTGTTGTCAAACTGCCTTCCGATATTGCACACGTCCCGGCCTCCCAGTGAGAGCGGACCGCAGCCCTACTCGCGGCCTCCCCAACCCCGCGGCTGGGAGAGCCGTAACCTGCGTTGTCCTTCGCCTCAAAGGCATTGCGCCCATCCTGGCCCCCCCACCACCCTCTAACTGGGAGTATTGACCGCAGTTCACAGGAAGGACATGGAGGCTTTGGAGAGGGGGCAGAGGAGGTTTATCGGGATTGGAGCCCACGAATTATACGGAGAGATGAGACAAATTTGGGTTGGTTCCTTCGGTGGAGGCTGAGGGGAGGTTCTCCTCAGCTGCTCATCACCTCGCTCTGGTTCTCTGCTCATTCCCTTTCTCCCATCGTCTCCTCTCCTCTCAGGTGCCCTCTTCTTCAGCTCTTTACCTTTCCCACCCATAGCCCCCCAGGTTCTTACTCTTTTTTTTTGAGAAACACGGATAGTGGTGGCCATGAACAGCCCCAAAACTGGCTGAGAAGGGAGGAGGGTTGGACATGGGCCTAGTGACCCCATCCTGTAGAAACCCTGTGCTACAGAAAGGCTGGCAGAAGCTCCAAAGACCTTGTCCCTGGGAGAGGAAGGCAACACCAAGAAGATGGGCTACGCCTGGGGACAGTTTGAAAGACTGGCCCAGGACGGAGGACTCCAGTGAGCTGCTGTCGGTGGCCTGTGCCCCAGTCGAGGTGACGGGTTTAAGCAGTGGTGGGCACTGGGAGTGGCCCTGCCAGGGAGGCATATGGATCACCTGCAGGCATAAGGGATTTAGCAACCTGTTCAGCACAGACATTGTGGGCCCAAGGGCCTGTTCCTGTGCTGTGCTGTTCCACATGGAAGTAGATGAGACATAGGCCACAGAACAGTTGTGCTGACCTTTTAATCTACTCCAAGATCAATCTAACCTTGCCCTCCTACAAAGCCTCCATTTTCCTATCATCCACGTGTCTACTGGAATCTCTTAGAAGTCCCGAAGCTATCTGCCTCTCCCACCAGCTCAGGTAATGTTCCATGGACCCACTGCTCTCTGTGGAAGGCAGCCAGGCTGAAGTGCTGTACTGTTCTATGTTTGTCACTGCCCCGACCCCCATCGCCTGGCAACTCGAATCAGAACTCCAGGAGACTCCCGTCCCATCCCCAGGAGCTCAGCAGCCGGGGACCCAGTGGCCTGGTTGCAGGAGGGGGATCGTGAAGGGAGGTCCACAGAGGTTATGGGGTGGATGAGGAAGCTCAAGGATCCACACCCCCTCTGAGACGGGGGAACACAAGGTGAAAGGATGATGAGCGTGGCCCTGGGCAAGTGGTCTGTCCCTCGGCTGTAGGAGAGAGCCCAGAGCAAGGCGGAGAAATAGTTAATGCCCGCAGGGCAACCTCCCCAACCACCCCACTCAACAACCCTCAAACCAACTCTTGTTCCTAAACAAACCCCACCGTGCTGGGGGAGGGGTGGCAAGGAGGAGGAGGGAGCTCTGTCCTGTAAGGGGGTGCAGTGACGAGGGTGCACCATGCTGTAGGAAGTGATGAGGAGGGGATTGCATGCTGTGGGAGGGGCGGTGAGGAGGGAGTGCCGTGCTGTGGGAGGGGCAGTGAGGAGGGGATCGCTGTGTTGTGGGAGGGGTGATGAGGAGGGAGTGCCATGTTGTGGGAGGGGTGATGAGGAGGGGATTGCATGCTGTGGGAGGGGCAGTGAGGAGGGAGTGCCGTGCTGTGGGAGGGGCAGTGAGGAGGGGATCGCTGTGTTGTGGGAGGGGTGATGAGGAGGGAGTGCCGTGTTGTGGGAGGGGTGATGAGGAGGGGATCGCCGTGTTGTGGGAGGGGTGATGAGGAGGGGATCGCCGTGTTGTGGGAGGGGTGATGAGGAGGGAATGCCGTGTTGTGGGAGGGGTGATGAGGAGGGGAGTGCCGTGTTGTGGGAGGGGTGATGAGGAGGGGATCGCAGTGTTGTGGGAGGGGTGATGAGGAGGGATCGCTGTGTTGTGGGAGGGGTGATGAGGAGGGGATCGCTGTGTTGTGGGAGGGGTGATGAGGTGGGAGTGCAGTGTTGTGGGAGGAGTGATGAGGAGGGAGTGCCGTGTTGTGGGAGGGGTGATGAGGAGGGATCGCTGTGTTGTGGGAGGGGTGATGAGGAGGGGATCGCCGTGTTGTGGGAGGGGTGATGAGGAGGGGATCGCCGTGTTGTGGGAGGGGTGATGAGGAGGGATCGCCGTGTTGTGGGAGGGGTGATGAGGAGGGATCGCCGTGTTGTGGGAGGGGTGATGAGGAGGGAATGCCGTGTTGTGGGAGGGGTGATGAGGAGGGGATCGCTGTGTTGTGGGAGGGGTGATGAGGAGGGAATGCCGTGTTGTGGGAGGGGTGATGAGGAGGGAGTGCCGTGTTGTGGGAGGGGTGATGAGGAGGGAGTGCCGTGTTGTGGGAGGGGTGATGAGGAGGGGATCGCCGTGTTGTGGGAGGGGTGATGAGGAGGGAGTGCCGTGTTGTGGGAGGGGTGATGAGGAGGGGATCGCTGTGTTGTGGGAGGGGTGATGAGGAGGGGAGTGCTGTGTTGTGGGAGGGGTGATGAGGAGGGAATCGCCGTGTTGTGGGAGGGGTGATGAGGAGGGGATCGCTGTGTTGTGGGAGGGGTGATGAGGAGGGAATGCCGTGTTGTGGGAGGGGTGATGAGGAGGGGAGTGCTGTGTTGTGGGAGGGGTGATGAGGAGGGAATGCCGTGTTGTGGGAGGGGTGATGAGGAGGGAGTGCCGTGTTGTGGGAGGGGTGATGAGGAGGGATCGCCGTGTTGTGGGAGGGGTGATGAGGAGGGGATCGCCGTGTTGTGGGAGGGGTGATGAGGAGGGGATCGCAGTGTTGTGGGAGGGGTGATGAGGAGGGGATCGCAGTGTTGTGGGAGGGGTGATGAGGAGGGATCGCCGTGTTGTGGGAGGGGTGATGAGGAGGGAGTGCCGTGTTGTGGGAGGGGTGATGAGGAGGGGATCGCAGTGTTGTGGGAGGGGTGATGAGGAGGGATCGCCATGTTGTGGGAGGGGTGATGAGGAGGGGATCGCTGTGTTGTGGGAGGGGTGATGAGGAGGGGAGTGCAGTGTTGTGGGAGGGGTGATGAGGAGGGGATCGCCGTGTTGTGGGAGGGGTGATGAGGTGGGAGTGCAGTGTTGTGGGAGGGGTGATGAGGAGGGGATCGCTGTGTTGTGGGAGGGGTGATGAGGAGGGGATCGCTGAGTTGTGGGAGGGGTGATGAGGAGGGGAGTGCCGTGTTGTGGGAGGGGTGATGAGGAGGGGATCGCCGTGTTGTGGGAGGGGTGATGAGGAGGGGATCGCCGTGTTGTGGGAGGGGTGATGAGGTGGGAGTGCCGTGTTGTGGGAGGGGTGATGAGGAGGGGATCGCCGTGTTGTGGGAGGGGTGATGAGGAGGGGATCGCTGTGTTGTGGGAGGGGTGATGAGGAGGGGATCACCGTGTTGTGGGAGGGGTGATGAGGAGGGGATCGCAGTGTTGTGGGAGGGGTGATGAGGAGGGGATCGCAGTGTTGTGGGAGGGGTGATGAGGAGGGGATCACCGTGTTGTGGGAGGGGTGATGAGGAGGGGATCGCAGTGTTGTGGGAGGGGTGATGAGGAGGGGATCGCAGTGTTGTGGGAGGGGTGATGAGGAGGGGATCGCAGTGTTGTGGGACGGGTGATGAGGAGGGATCGCTGTGTTGTGGGAGGGGTGATGTGGAGGGGATCGCTGTGTTGTGGGAGGGGTGATGAGGAGGGGAGTGCCGTGTTGTGGGAGGGGTGATGAGGAGGGGAGTGCCGTGTTGTGGGAGGGGTGATGAGGAGGGGATCGCCGTGTTGTGGGAGGGGTGATGAGGAGGGATCGCTGTGTTGTGGGAGGGGTGATGAGGAGGGGAGTGCCGTGTTGTGGGAGGGGTGATGAGGAGGGGATCGCCGTGTTGTGGGAGGGGTGATGAGGAGGGGAGTGCCGTGTTGTGGGAGGGGTGATGAGGAGGGAGTGCCGTGTTGTGGGAGGGGTGATGAGGAGGGAGTGCCGTGTTGTGGGAGGGGTGATGAGGAGGGAGTGCTGTGTTGTGGGAGGGGTGATGAGGAGGGGATCGCCGTGTTGTGGGAGGGGTGATGAGGAGGGATCGCTGTGTTGTGGGAGGGGTGATGAGGAGGGGATCGCTGTGTTGTGGGAGGGGTGATGAGGAGGGGATCGCCGTGTTGTGGGAGGGGTGATGAGGAGGGGAGTGCCGTGTTGTGGGAGGGGTGATGTGGAGGGATCGCTGTGTTGTGGGAGGGGTGATGAGGTGGGAGTGCCGTGCTGTGGGAGGGGTGATGAGGAGGGGATCGCTGTGTTGTGGGAGGGGTGATGAGGAGGGGAGTGCAGTGTTGTGGGAGGGGTGATGAGGAGGGGAGTGCAGTGTTGTGGGAGGGGTGATGAGGAGGGGATCGCCGTGTTGTGGGAGGGGTGATGAGGAGGGGATCGCCGTGTTGTGGGAGGGGTGATGAGGAGGGGATCGCCGTGTTGTGGGAGGGGTGATGAGGAGGGAGTGCTGTGTTGTGGGAGGGGTGATGAGGAGGGGAGTGCAGTGTTGTGGGAGGGGTGATGAGGAGGGGATCGCCGTGTTGTGGGAGGGGTGATGAGGAGGGGAGTGCTGTGTTGTGGGAGTGGTGATGAGGAGGGATCGCTGTGTTGTGGGAGGGGTGATGAGGAGGGGATCGCCGTGTTGTGGGAGGGGTGATGAGGAGGGGAGTGCAGTGTTGTTGGAGGGGTGATGAGGAGGGAGTGCAGTGTTGTGGGAGGGGTGATGAGGAGGGAATGCCGTGTTGTGGGAGGGGTGATGTGGAGGGAGTGCAGTGTTGTGGGAGGGGTGATGAGGAGGGAGTGCAGTGTTGTGGGAGGGGTGATGAGGAGGGATCGCTGTGTTGTGGGAGGGGTGATGAGGAGGGGAGTGCCGTGTTGTGGGAGGGGTGATGAGGAGGGGAGTGCTGTGTTGTGGGAGGGGTGATGAGGAGGGATCGCTGTGTTGTGGGAGGGGTGATGAGGAGGGGAGTGCAGTGTTGTGGGAGGGGTGATGAGGAGGGGATCGCCGTGTTGTGGGAGGGGTGATGAGGAGGGATCGCTGTGTTGTGGGAGGGGTGATGAGGAGGGGAGTGCCGAGTTGTGGGAGGGGTGATGAGGAGGGTATCGCAGTGTTGTGGGAGGGGTGATGAGGAGGGATCGCTGTGTTGTGGGAGGGGTGATGAGGAGGGGATCGCTGTGTTGTGGGAGGGGTGATGAGGAGGGGAGTGCTGTGTTGTGGGAGGGGTGATGAGGAGGGATCGCTGTGTTGTGGGAGGGGTGATGAGGAGGGGATCGCCGTGTTGTGGGAGGGGTGATGAGGAGGGGATCGTCGTGTTGTGGGAGGGGTGATGAGGAGGGGATCGCAGTGTTGTGGGAGGGGTGATGAGGAGGGGATCGCCGTGTTGTGGGAGGGGTGATGAGGAGGGGAGTGCTGTGTTGTGGGAGGGGTGATGAGGAGGGGATCGCTGTGTTGTGGGAGGGGTGATGAGGAGGGAGTGCAGTGTTGTGGGAGGGGTGATGAGGAGGGATCGCTGTGTTGTGGGAGGGGTGATGAGGAGGGGATCGCCGTGTTGTGGGAGGGGTGATGAGGAGGGGATCGCCGTGTTGTGGGAGGGGTGATGAGGAGGGGATCGCAGTGTTGTGGGAGGGGTGATGAGGAGGGGATCGCTGTGTTGTGGGAGGGGTGATGAGGAGGGGATCGCCGCGGTGATGAGGGAGCTCCACACTGTAGCGAGGACAGTTTGGACAGCTTACTGAGCAGTCAGAGACATCGTTATTGGAACGAAATGTCTACCTCTAGCCCACCTTTGGGCAAACAAAGTTGGGACCGACAGCCGTATCGAGAAGAGCCTCTCACCGCACTCTCCTCGGCCCGGATTTATTACTCAGACAATAACATCATCACACTGCCTGCGCAGCGGTGGCCAGGCCGCGGTGTTTCCTACGTTACGGCCACAGACACGTAGCTGTGGCCGACCAAAGGTGGAGGCGTGGCTGCTGGAAGTCCAGTCTCTTCCTCAGCCTCAAGTCAAGGCCAATCCTTTCCGGATTCTTCCGTGCCAAGTCTTCCTATAAAAATGGTCGTAGCGTTTTGAAAATCTGTCCTCGAGACGCGCTTCTCTGCCCTTGCGCACAGATCCTCGATGGCGTCGAACTGCCGAATCCCTCTCGCTTGCTCAGAGGCCGAGTTGGAAGAGCTTGCGAAATGGCTCAAAGTCTTCGGGAATGGTGTCTGATGGAGAGAAGAGGGAGACGAGTGAGCGGAAGTGAATGACCCAGCCACCCCAAAGCGTGCGGCCCGAGACCGGGGCGGGTCCCAGCCGCCGGGTACTCACCGTTGCATCTGTAGCGCAGGTTGGACCAGATGATGTTCTCCTGGGAGAAGCAGAAGACCCCGAGGCGGCCCCCACGCATCGTCGTGTCGATTGTGACTCCGGAGTCGGCCACCAGGTTCGGCCCTTCATACAGCTTCACTCTGCCAGAAAGAAACTTCTCAAGTTAGCCCCAAGCGCCTGGTGAATGGTCACACTGCTGCATCATATACCTCTGAGGGGGGAGAAGGCAGGAGTTATGAGAGGCATAGATAGGGTCCAAACCATCACCGTGAACATATGTTACCACAGACTTCTTCATAACCGGCTGGTGTATCAGCGTAGTGGCATCAGCGCTGGACTTCGGGCCGAGAGGTCCCGAGTTCGAATCCAGCCGGCTCCCTTGCACGCTCTCCATCCGTGCCTGGGCGAGCAACTCAACCTCGTAAAAATAAAACCTGGAGAGATGCCCAAGACCCGCCGTACGATGAACGATCAGCAAACAGATCAGTGCAAAAAGCTTGTCATGGCGGCGTCCCGACTCCACCAGGAGTTAAGGGCGCACACACACACACACACTTACAGGGAAAATAAATAAATAGAATTTACAAAAAAAAAGACATACATAAAGACTGACAAATGCACAAGAAACGACAATCATGCAAAGAAATGAAATCATACCAAGAGCACAGGTTGGAGATACGTCTCTACCAAAGGAGGTGTATGACACTCCTTCCCTCCACTAGCCTGCAGGTCACCCTTGGGCGAGGTGTAGCACCTGCTTAGTGATGCCCCCCCCACCCCCCCCATCCCCAGATCAGGGTCACGTGAAGCCACGGGAGCAGGTGGTGCATATGAGATGGTCGTATGAGCAGCCGGTGCAGATCACAACTCCTGGTTCTGCGACTACTGATGTCGGGCAGACAATGTGTGAAGAGTATTGATAATGACTGGGGTCACCCGTCTTGTGAAGACTCTGCCCAGAAGTTGGCAATGGTAAACCACTTCTATGGAGAAATTTGCCAAAAACAATCATGGTCATGGAAAGACCACAATCATCCACATCATACAACACAGCACATGATGATGATGTCACACGACAGCACATGATGATGTCATATGACATACATGATGATGATGTCACACGACAACACATGATGATGTCATATGACATACCACATGATGATGTCACACGACACAGCACATAATGATGAAGTCATACGACACTGATCATAATGATGCTGACGACGGCTGAGAACTTCATTCGCCCCATCACTGAACTATTCCCAGAACCCATAGACTCACCTTCAAGGACTCTACGTCTCATGATCATAATATTTATTTCTTGCTTGTTTGTTATTTATTTACTCATTTTCCATTTGCACATTGGTTGTTTGTCCGTCTTTGTTCTGTGCAGTTTCTCATGGACTCCATTGTGAGATATATGTACTTTGAACTTTGAACATCAATTGCGAAATGAATCTCTAGGTCATACGTAGTGGTGAGAGAAGTTATCCACACTGGTTCAGGAGCCTGATGGTGGAGGGGTAATAACTGTTCCTGAACCTGCTGGTGTGGGACCTGAGGCTTCTCTGTACTTTGTAGACAGTCAGAATCATTTACTCTAACATAGAAATGCCAAATAATAGATTGCATGGTTGAGAGAAACATTTACTTTGAGTTTTATTGCAAGGGGGGAAGTTGCACTGGATGATATTTTTTAAAACACAGAGAGTGCTTGGTGCCGGGATCAAGCTGCTGAGGGGGTTATGGTGGAAGCTGATACGATCCTGGTGTTTCAGGCTGTTAGGGATATGGATCATCTGCAGGCAGACTTGGCATTGTGTTCAGCACAGACATGATGGGCCAAAGGGCCTCTATTCCTGTGCTGTACTGTTCAATGTTCTAGAACCCAGAGCTCCTGTTCGAATCCCAACACTGCGGTAAAACATTCGGACCGGGAATAAGATTGTTGTAGGAAGCCATCCGGAAATCTGCTCCCGGGAAAACACAGGATGACCTCCGTGTGATCCCAGACCTGCCGATATCATCGGCTTTTTGCAGCCTCCCCCCAACCCCCCAGGCAATAGCCACCGCTGGCATCATCGTGAATGAGGAACCCTGCACTGGCCACATGGTTGAGAAACTGGTACCGGTGTGACCCCACACACACTTGGCCAGCACCCGTCCAGCCAGGGTCGGACAGTATCTGTGGAGGGAGGTGGTCAGTCGGCGTCTCGGGTTCACCTGCCTACAAACATCTGGAATAGACTGGATCACCTCTGGCTCAGTAGCTGCTCCCCTCCTGTCCGATGACCCGTTCTCTCAAAGGCTGTAGCACTCTCTGAATGTCACTTTCTTTTTCTTTCTTTTCTCTCTCTCTCACTCTCTCTCTATCTCTATCTCTATCTATTTTTTATCTGTAACTCAGGAGTTTGTCAGAGGAGAACCGAGCTGAAAAAGGGGAGAGGTGGAAGTGCTGGCAGTGGGGATTCCCTGCTCTTGAATTCAATCCCTTTAGCAATGAAGGCCAACTTCGATTTGCCTTCTTGATAGCCGGCTGCACCTACAAACCAATCTTTTGTGATTCATGCACAAGCACCCCGGAGTCCCTCTGCACAGCAGCATGCTGCAATCTTTCACCATTTAAATAAGAATCTGCTCTTCCATTTTTCCTTCCAAAGTGGATGATCTCACATTTACCAATGTTGTACTCCATCTGCCCACTCACTTAACCCATCTATATCTCTCTGCAGACTCTTCGTATCCACTGCACAATTTGCTTTTCCACTCAATTTAGTATCATCAGCAAACTGAGACACATTACACTCGGTCCCCTCTGCCAGATTGTTAACCGTTGCAGGCCCAGCACCGGCCCCTGCAGCACATCGTACCCCACTGATTGCCAAACAGAGAAACACCCATTTATCCCAACTCTACTTTCTGTTGATTAACCAATTCTCTATCCATGCTAATAAATCACCCTCAACTCTAGACATCGTTATTTTATAGATAAGTCTTTTATGTGGCACCTTATCAAACGCCTTCTCAA